>NC_081565.1:25098753-25398753 GCF_022355385.1 Mustela nigripes
TTCTCTTTTTTTTTTTTTTTAAGATTTATTTATTTGACAGACAGAGATCACAAGTAGGCAGAGAGGTGGAAGCAGGCTCCTTGCTGAGCAGAGAGCCCGACAGGGGGCGGGATCCCAGGACCCTGAGATCAGGACCTGAGCTGAAAGCAGAGGCTTAACCCACTGAACCACCCAGGGGCCCCTTCCTGTTTGGGTCGAGAATGTAAACCGGCTGTGCTAACAGAGAGGCGGGTCCGTTCCACGACAAAGTCTGTAGTATCACTCTTCACATTCCTCATTTCGAACATGTCTTACCTCTAATCCTGTAAAATAGGTCTTATTGGGATTAATTTTTAAAAGAGATTTATTTATTTATTTGAGAGAGAAAGAGAGCACAAGTGGGGGCAGGAGTCCAGGGGGAGAGGGAAGGAATCTCAAGCAGACTACTCATCAAGTGTGGAGCCTGATGCGGGGCTTGATCTCATAACCCTGAGATCATGACCTGAGCCGAAGCCAAGAGTCACTTAACCGACTGAGCCACCGAGGCACCCCTGGGCTTAATTTTTAATGAAGAGAGGCTAGAAGTTTATAATCTGTCCTGTGTTGCAGAGCTGAGATGTTCCATGTCTGACCACCAAATGCTCTCCCTTCCCCACAGCCTGTCCCCTTTCCATCTGTCCGAACACCCCAAGTTACCTCCCCTCTGTTCAAGCCTATTCTCTTCACCATGGGTGTTAGAAGATGCTCGTTTGCATCATCACCATGGTCCTAGGCTTAGCGTTAAGTGCTTGTAGGACAGACTGAAGATGTTGAAGAGGACAGCCATAGCCTCTTCATTATTCTCCCCTCTGGAGTAAACACTTCTGAGTATCTTCAGCCTTGTCCCATGTGACATGGGGTCAGGGGGCAGCTGCTGCTGGCCATCCTCCTAACAGCCATCCCCGCTCCCTTTCCGAACTTCTTTGCCGGAAGCTCACCTCCCACTGCAGAAGCTACAAGGGCCAGAAACTCACGCCCCCAGCATTGTGCACCGAGGGTGGATTTTGGAGCTAGAGAATTGGGGAATTGGAGAGGCAGAGAGGTGTGTTGGATCGGAACACCTAGATTCCTATCCTGACTTCCCCAAGCTGCAGGCAAATTATTTAAACTCTCTTGGGCCTCAGTTTCTTCACGTCTAAAATGGGAATGACCATAATTATCACAAGAGTGTTCTGAAAACAGAATTGGATCAAGCATGTACACACCCAGCATAGAGCTGGACAGAGAAGTTACATAATAAATTGATGGTATTATTTTTATCACTATTACTGAAGATGAGGCTGCTTCTGAAATAAATAAAACTTCACTGAGTTTTATTTACTTTATGCAGTGTAAGGCACGATAGTTCACACCCAGATTAGACAAGGGGTATTTAACATCCTGATTATGGAAGTGTAGGGCGCCCCCTCCCACCAAAAAGCAAACCGAAACAACTTAGCAGTGATGTCTGTGTGTGCGGATTCATTATTCAGTGACTCTCCACCTGCGACTCTCAGGCAGACGCATTAGCCCAACCACAGGTGCCAGCCTTAGTCTCAGGAAAGGAATTCCCTTCATTTAGGAAAAACAATGAAATAAATTGCTAAGCCCTTCTTTCAAGAAGCTGACAGTCCTTGAAATCTAAGGATATGTGATTAAATGTGTATAAAAGGCACCAATTCCCAGGGCCAGTGTGATGGAGGATGGGCATGAAGGTTCTAGAATATTGCTCTAATGAAGTAGCAGAGTTGGGAGATTGTTAAGATGTGAGGAGTTGGGTGTTGTCTAAAGCAGAGGTTGTCAAACTCGTGCGTGTTCAGAATCATCCAGACCGTGCTGTGAAAATGCCATTGCATCTAGCGTCTCCGCAGTCGGGAGCCACCTTTGTTCTCTCATGGGGCTGCTGTGCCCTTCCCGTTTCTGGAGCCCCAGCCCTCCAACAGGTGAGAAACTGAAGCTTAGGTGTGGATTGATCTGAGCACCTTATGCAATTCCTGTGTTTGTCGGGACTCGTTGAGTTGTCTATGCAGGAAATCAAAAGCAAACTACCTTAGACAAGAGAGGATTTATTGGCCGAAGTAGCTGAAAGGGATCTTTTAGCTTATAATGCCAACAGGGACCTCTCTCCCTCTTACATCCATCCGTACATACACACCTCTCTCTCTTTCTCTCTTATTCTCCCCCCGTATGTATACATACACACATATTTATTTATATAGATATGTATGTTGAGATGCATATGCATTTACACAAATACACACATCTATATATACATGCACATTTATATATATACACACACACAGAGTCCCATATATCAATTCTTCTGTCCTCCAGGTATTTCTGATTATCCCCCCTTTGGGGGACAAGGATGACTTACATTTCCTGCACCCCTTGTGACAGGGTGCATTAAAATAGTTCTGACCAATGAGTTGTAAGTAGAAGGGACATGTGTCACTTCTGGGCTAGAACGTTTAATTAGCAGCCCTTGACACCTCGTGATCTTTTTTCCCTCTGCTATAGTGACCAGCAAAACCTGAATTAAAGGCTACTGAGTCCCATGTAAGGGAACTCGAACAGAGCTTTCAGCTGACCCACAGTGAACCAGTCATATGCACAAGACATAAACCTTTGCTATTGGCTACTAAGATTTGGAAGTTGTTACCACAGCATAGTAGTAGCCAGACCTGCCTAACACAGAAGGCCTCCAGTAGCTCCATGTTTCTATGGCCAGCTACAGGGCATGGTCTCAGTAGAGAGCAGCCCTCTCTTTCTCAGTGCCCTTATAGCCAATCTCACAGGGAGCCTTTTTCCAAAGAAATTTGTTTATTTAAATTCAATTTAATTAACATATACTGTATTATTGGTCTCAGAGGTAGAATGTAGTGATTCATCAGTTGGCTTTAACACCCAGTGCTCATCACTTCAAGTGCCTCCTTAATGTCCACCCAGTTACCCCATATCCCTGTCTCTTCCCCTCCAGCAGCCCTCAGTTTGTTTCTTAAAGTTAAGAGACTCTTTATGATTTTCCTCCCTCTCCCTTGACGTCTTATTTTTTCCTTCCCTTCCCCGTGTTCATCTGTTTTGTTTCTTAACATCCAAGACAGTGAATGTCCTGGCCTTAGAAACAAGGTCATATCTTCCTCAGTGACCACAGGACTCAACACAGTGCTTGGCCCTTTCATGGAGCTCAGCAGTAGTAGGGTGAATAAAATGAAAGAAAAGGGCTGTTTAAGAAAAGACAAAGCAAGAATGAGGAAGTACATTTCATTTCTTCTGCCACCGGGAGATCAAACATCAAATAGTGTGGAGTATATTGACATAAAACCTTCCAGGACAGACCGAAAAATGTTTAATTCTTGTTCTCCCCAGAAAACCCTTTAACACATGCAACCCAACACCTGGGAACAAGAGACCTGCCACCGCATCATCCATCTGATTTCAAAATGGAAACCCCAGACAGATTCCCTCGCCCGCAATTATCCAGGTGAAGCACAGACAAGTTAATATCAACAGCTCATCTTGATGCCTACACTGTCCCCAGCATCCAGAGAAAGGTATTCTTCCCTTTAGTCCTCTGTGGCAGGACAGATGGCACTTACAACCCAGCCTGGCACCTGGGAAATGTTTTTCACGCTACCAATTAAGACGCGTTTCCTCTGCTGTGTCCGTCACTTGCACCTGTAGGACAACTGGTCGCCTCGCCAGGAGCATATTCCATCTGATCGCTCCCTTGTCCTCTGGGGTACTCGGCGACAGATTCAAAGTGTTGCAAAAGAAGAAAGTGAGTGTTGCTCCTGAGCTGGAGACTTCCTGGTACACACATGGAGGCCCCAGCAAGTTTTAAAAAAATGTTTTTTCATCCTATTGACAATTACTGTAAACCTACTATATAACCATAGACAGCAGAGGGAAAATAAGAGATCAGTAAGACTCTACCTGTGGGGAACTCATAGTATAGTGGGATGACAGATATAAACAACTCACTGTGAAAATGCTTCTGGTAGAGACACTTGGAGGGATGGAGGTCACACAGAGACCAAAGGACCACTGATTTTGAGGAAGGGCCAAAGTAAAGTATCAGAGAGGTCATGTGTGTCAGGCCATATTTATATAAATACTGACTCACATTTTTACGGCGCGGTTTGGTTTTCAAAGCATTTTCACATATTTATCTCATTTTATTCACCCACTACCTATAGGCAAAAACTCCTCTTCTTCCCTATTACTGTGTAAGGGTTATGGCTCAGATAGTCTAAGAGATTTGCACAAAATGGCCCCCAAATGGAAAAGGAGAATTCAAAGCTAGGTTTTTTAATTCAGAGTTTATTTTGAACATGTTCTGAATTGAATAGGGCTCTTAGCTGCAAAAGTTAATAAAACAACAGCAAAACAAAAAACCCTAAATAGTTCTGGCATGAGGGTTGGGCACTCTCTAGGCAGAAATATCGTCGCCCAAGCGGTTCTAGCGCCGGCCTGGTGAAGGCACAGGTGCAGCTTTCCCTGGATATTCGGGGCCATGGCACACACACCTGAAACCACCAACATGCCTTGTGATGCCTCTGGGACTGCTGTCCGATGCTTCTAGAAACTCAGTAGAGTTGTCCCGCCCATTGGCAGGTAGGTTCTCAATGATTCCTACTTCTTGGGTCCTTAACTTCTGGGGGAGTCTGAAGTTAGTGCACGGATGGACAGAGTCCCCATCGGGTCTCCTAAATGCAGGGACAGCCAGGAGGGAAGTGCTGTTTATTTTTAGTTTTGTGGGAATTGAACACAGCTTCACAAGTGTGGTAATTCTCAAGCATGAGAAAGAAGTTAAGAGGCCAACTTAGCAACGCTTTATATTTCCTTCACCGTCACCTGTCAGTAGTGCTGATTTCCCTACTTTAAAAACCCAGTTTATTCTGTGCACCTCAGTTTGTGACTCCCAAAGCCCCTTTGAACTCAGCATGAGCAAACAAGACCACTCCTCACCGTCTCCTACGTTGTGCCGCGTGACCGGGGCTCCAACACAATCATTCCAGAAACAAGAGCCAGTGCCTTTCACTTCTGGCCACTGATTGGGAGAGACGGAGCCAGCGTTCTCTCTAATTCATGAAATGAAACACATGTCCCTCTGCTCTGCTGTGGAAAGGGGCAGCATGGGAAGCAACACAGGATTTCAGATCTGTATTTCGTTTAGGTCTGTGATTCTCAAAGCACGGTCTCCTGCACAGCAGCCGCAGAAGTACCTAGGAACTTGTTAAATGTGGAAATACTTGGGACCCACCCTGGCACCACTGGCCCAGAAATTGTGGGGGTGGAGGACAGCCACTGACGTTTTACTAGGCCTTCCAAATGATTCTGTTAAAGCTTGAGGAACCCAGTTTTCGTCCCAGGAGCTGCTTCGGACAGAGGTACCAAGATTTTGTCCCTTCACGGACTCTACTACACTTCGGCAGTCCTCATTGGATCTGGATGGGAGATGAAGCCACTTCATTTAAAGCAGAGAACCCATTCGCCATCATCCTTTTAGGTAAGTCTGCTCTGAAAAAGGTGAGCCTCAAGGAAACCTATAAGGATTGGCCACTTGAACAAAGTAATCATGACTCACCCTTGGACTAGTTCATATTATCTCATTCTGCCCTTGTGACAGCCCTGGGAGGGAAGTCGTTCCCAGGATGAGGAAACACTTGGGAAATTTGCTCGACTTACCCAAGGTCACCTGTCTAGAGTGGGAGAGCTGGTGGCCTTTAAATGAGGCCACGGCTCTGGGCATGACTGGGGGGCAATCCAGGGAAAGTTCTCCTACCATTAACCCATAATTATTAGATCACAAGCACCTCAACTGATCCTCTCTCTCTGCTGAAGAAACGTATCTTTGACTTGGTGAAATTCTCAAGAATTGTTCTTTTTGAGGAGCCTCTTTTTGTAAATACAATTTCATACAAATCTCCCATTAGCCCTTTAGCTTTGCAACAAAAATGATCCAGTGCCTGAGGGTGCAGGCTTAGCAGTCCGTCCTGGGAGAGAAAGGCACAGAGTAGGAACGGGGAACCAAACAGCTTCCAGACCCAACTTGGTCCAAAAGGGAACCACTAACCTTCCTGAGTTGTTGTGAAATAAGAGGCTTTTTTCAGGCACTTACTCTTATCCCACTATTTCTGATCCCACCCAGACTTTTGCTCCTTTCCTAACCCAACTTGGATCCCAGGGGGCAGTATTTCAACTGCATTCAACCCCCTCGTTCTTTCCCCACCCCCACCCCAGTCACGCACATGCGCACGCACGTGGCTCTTCTGAGATACCTTTAGGATTCTCTCACCTTTGCTCCTGCATCTGAACTGTTGACTGCTCCCAAATTAAAGTGCTTAGTGATGCTCGGGGTCATTTCAAATCCATACTTTCACCTGCAAGCGGGCTCTCAGCCCTCCCTGACTCCCCCTTCCCTTGTTGCCCACTACTCTAGTCCAACACTCTGTGCCTTCCCCCTGGCCTCCATCTCCTGAGACCACTCATTGTCAACAGACGTTCTTGCGTCCTGGGTCACAGAAAAGAATGGCCACAAACAGAAACTTCTTCAACTCCCTTTCTCTCTGCTTCCCAACGGCCCGGTCTTGACCCATTGTTAGGAATGGAATGTGGGTCTCCAAGATCCGTCTGTCAAACCCCTAATGCTGAGGATGGATATATTTAGAGACAGGGGTGATGGGGAGGTGATTAGATTAAGGGAGGTCACCAGGGTGGGGCACTGATCTAATAAGAATGTGTCCTTATCAGAAGAGACCAGAGAGACTGCTTGCGTGCTCTGTCTCTCAGCACGCACTGAGGAACTGTCACGCGAGGACACAGACATCAGCCATCCACAAGCCAGGAAGAGAGCTCTCACCAGTCTTTACCCAGTGATTTCTCTCCCCTAGGTCAGAACTGCTTTGCAGGGCAGGGACTAGGGGGATTGGGGTTGCAGTGGAAGGTTGTTGGGTGAACCAGGAATTAGCACAGAGCGAGTAAGATGAATTGATTACTTAATGGCATTAGTTAAGGCGCCTGATAAATCCACTTCATAATTCTCAAGACTTGAGGAAGCTACCGCTTCCTTGCGGTTGACTAAAGCTGCACAGCAAAGTACCACAACAATTGGCTCATGATATCGATTCATTCAGTTCTTCAAAATGGACTGGGCTCTGCTGGGCAGTTTTTCTCTTGGTCTTACTGAAGGTCACACAGGTGGCTGTAGTTGCTGGTCAGCGGGGGTTTGACTGAGCTGGGAGACTGGGATGACTCGACCTCCTCTTTCCGTAGGATCTCAGGACCCCTCCTTCCATGTGGCTTTTCCATAAGTCTCCCCAGCAGCGTTGCCAGACCCCTAGCCTAGGGGGCTCAGGGCTCCGCTGATAGATCTTCAGGCTTAAGTCCATGGCTGGCACCTAATCACTTCTGCTGGCTGTGAGTTACAGCATGTCACAGGACCAGCCCAGATTCAAGGGAAGGGGCGAACCAGAGTGCTTCATTGAGGGCCACCCTTCGATAACAGGATCCTACGAACATTTTACATCCATTGACTTACACAGCAGGTAAGGGCTTTCCAACAGGAATGTCCACAACTGCTTCTCAGACTCTTTCTCTGGATACTGTTGTCACGTTTCTAACTCCATCTTCCAAGCTCTCTGTCCTATCTATATTGTGTTGTAACAGAGCCCTACCCTTCGGAATGCTGTTGTCCCTTTCAGGTGACTTCGTATATCTTTTTTGGGAGAAAATTTATTTCCAAGTTTCTGGTAGAACATCTTTTAGCTTTGACTACTGACACCTGTGATGATAGAGCTCTCTGGCTGTGTCTGGCTTCTCCTTCCATATTTGGGTTTCAGAATCAGCACAGACTTGAGCTCCAGCTGTTTTCAGTGGTGTTTAGAGGACAACAGGTATTTGGCAACTATGCTAGGATAAGACTTTTGAGTTAACCCAAGCATTTTCCATATTCCACACACACAGACCTCCGCATTTCTACTAGACCCTGGGAACCCTCTCTCCTTGCTTGCCGTAGCTAGGGCCCTCTAAATTCATTGCCTCAAGGAAGGGAGGCCACAGCCAAACAAAAGAGAACAAAGGCATCAGTTCTCAATCTTGAGTTTCAAAAGAGCCTTTTCAAAGTCCTGGCAAAGAAAACAGGTTAATAGAAAGGGTTTTTGAGTTTCAAAAGCTTGGCTTTTCTTGTGCCAAAAGCCATATGCTATGCTATTTACAATAGATTTGGGGAGAATGTGTGATATGTAAAAATATAGGAACTACAAAGAAATATATAAAATTTTAAAATACAAAAATATATTAAAATATTTTTGAAGGGCATGATCTAGTTCTGTAGAATCTGTAGAGATTCCAGGGGCTGAGCTGAGAAGTGGGGGGTGGTTCTTATGGGGAATCAGAGTTTCCGTGAGTGTTTCTGACAAGGGACCTTGAACATGGCTCAGCTTAGCAAACGTTACTATTTGGGTTCTCTGGTAGACTCTGAGATGAAGTTTGGGGTGCAAAATGCTGATTAGAAATTAGCACTGTAAGAAAGGAAGGGAAAGAAAGCAGGACTGCAGAGGGAGAAGTTAAACCGAGAGACAAGCCTTTGCTGGTAGGGAACTCCGGAGCAAATATTACTCACTAAGGGGATTCTGCTGGGTGAAATGGCCAGACCTTACACCCTCCACCTTACTCAGTCTTTGGTGCAAGCCGCTCTGAGAAGGCATGACCTTGTACCAGGTGGGAAGAGGATCTGAGAGCTGGAGATGTCTTCATCTGGCTTCACTCCCTGCAGCTGGTCCTTCCATAAAGAAGATCAGGGCAGCTGTGGGTCTCCACGTCGACCATGCTATTCCTCTCCCCCCTGAGCTTAACCCCAGGCCAGGAGACAATAGAACAGCCAGAGAGGTTTGGCAGAACAGCCCATGTTCCACCCAAGAGAGGCAGTGCGGTGGACTAGAAGTAAAGAGAAAATGGTTACAGGACGCATACTATAGCTCCTTCTGTCTTGGCATGGCCCCAGACTGCCGTGGGGGAATGTCTGAAAAGTTGCTGTGACCCGGAGAGACTCAGGCATGGACTTCATGGGCCAAAGGACACAGGAGTTGATGGTGGTGAAGGGGACATTTCAGCTGATAAAAGTGGGATTCACCAAAGATCACAAAATGTAAAGATTTTTTTAGTAGATTCCAGCAAAGGCAAATGACCACTGTACCCAGTTCACCCTTCCCCCACCTTTTTTTTTTTTTTTTTTTCCTGTCTGGGGCTTTTCTATAAAGCCCCTCCCCAGCCCATGATCCCAACTGATTTAGATAAATCCCAGGTCATGAACAGAAGAAGGGGTTGGAGAAAATCCAAACCGGTGGCATCTAAACTTGAGGAGACAGAGAAAACCCCCAAGTGATTGAGCTTATCTAGAATTAAATAGATTTGAGTTTTGTGCCACTAGACAATGTGGGGGTTCCAGACAGATGCTAAGTTTGATTATGAGGGGAAATATTTTAAAAGTGAAATTTTTGATCCTCTTGTGCCATAGATTGTACCTATGTAGATAGGACATGATCAAAGAGCTAATCATGGCTTCCATCAGTAACAGAGAAATGTGAAGCAATGAAAAAAAAAACCAAGCTTGCTCTTGGCCAAGGGTGGGGTCCATCTGGGGATGGACATGATCTTAAAATCCAGACCCTCAGACCGTGCAGGAGTGGCCAATACTGGGAGGTGATTTCTGTAAGTCTGCTTGGATAGCTATACATAGAGAATCAAGGCCTTAAATTATTTGGTTTTGCAATCCTGCTTTTTAGGTATCCGGCTTTAGAAAATAACCAGATACCATTCTGACTGCCATATAAGGAACAGAAAGCGGAGACACAAGTTAGGGCTCTGTTCACACCCTACCCCTTGTGCCAAATACTGACCTCTGGCACTTGGGTAATGGCATTGCGGATAGAAGGTACGTGGGAGATTGGGGTGTCCTTTTACAATTAAGACTTTCTAGGGATGCCTGGGTGGCTCAGTTGGTTGGACGACTGCCTTAGGCTCAGGTCATGATCCCGGAGTCCTGGGATCGAGTCCCACATCAGGCTCCCAGCTCCATGGGGAGTCTGCTTCGCTCTCTGACCTTCTCCTCGCTCATGCTCTCTCTCACTGTCTCTCTCTCAAATAAATAAATAAAATCTTAAAAAAAAAAAAAAAAAAGACTTTCTGATGGGCCAACTGGATGTGAAGAGTAGGTTGTCGCCGAAGTGGGAGAACGAGGTTCTTGTCTCTTGAGTGAAAGAGTGAATCTTGTGGACAAAAGAGGGTGAGTCAAGCGATAGAGTTTGATTCCTCAGGGATACAGAAAGAGCTCTCTGGAGTGAGGGGTCCTGACAGGGTTGCCACTGGGGGCTTTTAGGGTCGGTCTTTTTTTTTTTTTTTTTTAAAGATTTTATTTTTATTTATTCGACAGAGAGAGAGATCACAAGTAGGCAGAGAGAGAGAGGAGGAAGCAGGCTCCCTGCTGAGCAGAGAGCCCGATGTGGGACTCGATCCCAGGACCCTGAGATCATGACCCGAGCCGAAGGCAGCGGCCCAACCCACTGAGCCACCCAGGCGCCCCTAGGGTCCGTCTTTCAGTGAAAGCTAACCAGGGCACTTAAATCCTTTAAACATCTCTATTGATATCACCATTGAGCAAGAATGAGTGATTTAACACCTTTAATGGCTTACTTGCTTTTTAGAGTGGGGTCATTCTTTTGCTGGTCACAAGCTGCTGTTAAAATAAGACCCTGCCTCGGACACCTAGAACAGGATGGTCTGGTTTGTTTCCTTATCTCTGGTTTCCTTCCACCTCTGCATTTTTGGAATTTTGTGAGCCTGATACCGCGCCCCTGTGCCTCTCTCCCTATCTCGCCCTACCTGTTTTTTCCTCAGTGAGATTTCTAGCTTTTGGCTGAAGCACCCAGGCAGAGAAGGGTGGCATTTACTGATATGGAGCAGGCGAGAGGTTTACTGTGAGGGGCACCTGGGTGGCTCAATCGGTTAAGCGTCAGCCTTCAGTTCCACCATGAACCTTCAGATCCACCATGATCCCAGGGTCGTGTGATCAAACCCCACATCAGGCTCCCAGATCTGTGCAGGGGCAGGGAAGGGGGGTCTGCCTCTCCCTCTGCCTTTCTCCCCTGCTCATGCTCTCTCTCTCAAATGAATTAATAAAATATTTTTAAAAAAAATTAAAAAAAATATAAAAGAGGTTTACCGTGGCCCATCTGAACTTCTGACGCTATGAAATATCCACAAGGCTCTGTCTCTCTGACATCTAGGCCTGGAGCTGGTTGGAGTGAATGGGGCGGGAAATATTAATTTGAGAATCATGAACATAAAGATGGCATTTAAAGCCATGGGACTAATGAGACCATTTGCTGAGTGAGTTACTGAATGGAAATAGAGTGAATCGAATGGATGAGAGGACCATAAGTATATGATTATTAGAGATTTTTATTTTCTTCTTTATTGTTTCTGCATTTTCAAAGGTACTTTCAATGAAAATATATTCCTTTTATAATGAGAAAACAGGTAAAGTCCTAATAAATCTGCTGCCACCACTCAGAAACACAGCCACCCAAACTTTCTTGCTGCTTTTCTCAGCAAAAGCATTTCATCTGCGTTGGGCCTTAAAAATATTAATGCGCTTATTTAATTTGGAATCGTAGAGACAGTGTTTGCATGAAAATCAGCATCCCCACCTCTTCTGCGGTGCAAATGAGCCACTCACCCTCCGGGCTCACCCATCTGCCTCTCGCTGCTGATTGAACCTGTGCCTAATTATGTGTTGCTCCTTGAGTTCTGGAGTATGTAATAGCAATGTTTATTTGCCAAGGTTGACAGTGATGACTAAGTCATTTTCCTCTTCTTGGTTTTTTTTCTTTTTTCTTTTTTTTTTTTTTTTCCTTTTTTTAAGTGAAAGGGAGAGTAAAACCTATCATGCCACCAATGCAGTGCCTTGACGGGGTTGTCTGTGGTTAGGGAGAGCCAGGTAGGAGGTCAAGCATGGGCAGGGTATTTTTCAGAAGCCCTAGTGAGAAGTGGTTTCTGTAAGTCATCCTGGGTGACTTTCAGGCTGTGGTAAAAAGGCCTCTTGGCCTGAACATTTGTTCATTCAACTGACATTGAGTAACATAACATCCTTGCAAGGCTGCTGGCCCCTGCTCTGAACAATGACAGGGATAAATACGACCCCAGGTGGGATCTCAAGCAATGTTAACTCCAGTGATCAGTTTGGGTTCCATCTGTTAGGGGTCGTGAGGAGGGAAGTGTGGGGCATTATGGAAACACATAACCTGGGGAGTGTGGTTCAGGGTCAAGTCGACCCAGAAAGGATACATGATAACTAGCATTTGTCAAACTGCCAGGGACAGATCTTCATGCCTTCTATCGATTGACTCATTTATTCCTTCCCAAAACCTGTAAAGTAGGTACCATTATTCTCATTTAATGGGACTAAAAACCCTGAATCCCCAAGTGGTTAAACCTGAGCTGAGTACGCAACGACAAGAGGACTTAGTTTGGAGGTGGAGAGAGGAGTTCCCAGCAACTGGAGCCACATGTGGGAAGTCAAGGAGCTTCCATCCATAGAGCATGAGGAGGAGCTGGGAAACTGCATGGTGTTGGTTGTGACTGGCGTTGAGGGGCAGCGGCCTGGCTGACAGAGCTAGAGGGGTTTGAGAGGTATTAAGAAAGGAAGTGACAGAGTGGGATTTGCTTCCCATTCTGGGTGCCTCCTGTGGCCTGGTTGGAGGGAACCAGAGAGGATATGGTCACAGCAGTCTTAATAAATAAGGATAGCTAAGCTATAGCACTTGGGCTCAAGTGGCAGATGGATTCAAGGGGTACTGGGCTGTGGATGACTGGGCCTGGGGACTGAAGGTGAAGACCTGGTGTGAGGGGGGAGCCAGGGCCAGTGGACAGACTTCCTCTTGGGTGGCAGGTACCCCAGGGGAGGAGCACACCTTGTGTGCACAGATGGTGCCTGGGATTTTTTTCTTTGAGGTGCCTTGAGCCCGGGTCTCTGGGGAACAGAGAGAACAATGCCCAGGGAAACCAAGAGAAGACAATGCATGTATGTATAGAGACCTGAACATGAGAACAACAGGCCAACCAACAGACTCTCCCCTTCCATGGTCTCTGAACTGCCATCTGAGTTTTCAGCATCCTCCTCAAAACTTGAGGGGAAGGAGCTCTTGAAAATCTTCTTAGAAGCAAGGGATGGTAAATAGAAATTAATTGGATAGCACTTGCTATTAGTGTTTTAATATGTGTTAAATGTCACTGACATTTTGTATCTTTTTTTACTCTATTTAGAAAAAGTTAAAAATCTATATTCATAAGACTTTTCATAGGTTTGTGGCTAATGTGGTTCCTTCTTCTCCCCAATTCTCTGGGAGGTCTTTATTTCTCTAAACCACAATTCTACTCTGGCAGTTTTCAGAAGCCCATTTTTTTAGTTAGGGGAGGCAGTGCTTTATTTATTTTTATTTTTCTTATTAACATATAATGTATTATTGGTTTCAGGGATACAGGTCTGTGACTCATCAGTCTTACACACTTCACAGCACTCATCATAGCACATACCCTCCCCAATGTCCATAACCCAGCCACCCCATCCTTCCTACCCCGCTCCCCTCCAGCAATCCTCAGTTTGTTTCCTGAGATGAAGAGTCTCATATGGTTTGTCTCCCTCTCTGGTTTCATCTTGTTTCATTTTCCCCTCTCTTCCCCTATGATCTTCTGTCTTGTTTCTCAAATTCCACATATCATTGAGATCATATAATAATTGTCTTTCTCTGATTGACTTATTTCACTTAGCATAATACCTCCTCTAGCTCCATCCATGTTATTGCAAATGGCAAGATTTCATTTTTGATGGCTACATAATATTCCATTGCATATATGTGTATGTATGTATGTGTATGGACACCTGGGCTCTTTCTGTAGTTTGGCTGTTTAGCTATTGTGAATATTGCTGCTATAAACATTGGGGTGCATGTGCCCCGTTGGATCACTGCGTTTGTATCTTTGGGGTAAATACCCAATCTCTGGGTCATAGAGTAGCTCTCTTTTCAACTTTTTTTTTTTTTTAAAGATTTTATGTATTTATTTGACAGAGAGAAATCACAAGTAGATGGAGAGGCAGGCAGAGAGAGAGAGGGAAGCAGGCTCCCTGCTGAGCAGAGAGCCCGATGCGGGACTCGATCCCAGGACCCTGAGATCATGACCTGAGCTGAAGGCAGTGGCTTAACCCACTGAGCCACCCAGGCACCCCTCTTTTCAACTTTTTGAGGAACCTTCATACTGTTTTTCCAGAGTGACTGAACCAGTCTGGATTCCCACCAACACTGTAGGAAGGTGCACCTTTCTCTGCATCCTCTCTAACATCTGTCGTTTCCTGACTTGTTAATTTTAGCCATTCTGACTGGTGTGAGGTGGTATTTCATTGTGGTTTTGAATTGTATATTCCTGATGCCGAATGACGTGGAGCACTTTTTCATGTGTCTGTTGGCCATTTGGATGTCTTCTTTGCAGAAACGTCTGTTTATGTCTTCTGCCCATTTCTTGATTGGATTATGTGTCTTTGAGTGTTGAGTTTATAGGTTCTTTATGGATTTTGGATACTAGCGAATATCTTCTCCCATTCTGTCAGTTGTCTTTTGGTTTTGTTACCGTTGCCTTTGCTGTGCAAAAGCTTTTGATCTTGATAAAGTACCGATAGTTCATTTTTGCCCTTGCTTCCCTTGCCTTTGGCGATGTTTCTAGGAAGAAGTTGCAGCAGCTGAGGTCGAAGAGGTTGTTATCTGTGTTCTTCTCAACAATTTTGATGGATTCCTGTCTCACATAAAAAAGTTGATGGTATTTTGATAGAGATTGCATTAAATGTGTTGATTGCTTTAGGTAGCACAGACATGTTCACAATATTTGTTCTTCCAATCCATGAGCATGGAACGTTTTTCCATTTCTTTGTGTCTTCCTCAATTTCTTTCTTGAGTATTCTCTGGTTTTCTGAGTACAGATTCTTTGCCTCTTTGGTTAATTTTATTCTCAGTATCTTATGGTTTTGGGTGCAGTTATAAATGGGATGGAGTCCTTAATTTCTCTTTCTTCTCTCTTGTTGGTGTATGGAAATGCAACTAGTATTGATTTTATATCCTGCCACTTTACTGAATTCTTGTGTGAGTTCTAGCAGTTTGGCAGAAGAGTTTTTTGGGCTAACACATAAAGTATTCTATCATCTGCAAAGAATGGGGGTTTGACTTCCTTGCTGATTCAGATGCCTTTTATTTCTTTTTGTTGTCTGATTGCTGAAGTTAGGAGTGCTAGTACTATGTTGAATATCAGTGGTGATAGTGGACATCCCTGCCATGTTCCTGACCTTAGGGGAAAGTCTCTGTTTTTCCCCATTAAGAATGATATTCACTGTGGGTTTTTCATAGATGGCTTTTATGATATTGAGGTATGTACCCTCTATCCCTACATTGTGATGAGTTTTGATGAATAAAAGATGCTGTACTTTGTCAAATGCTTTTTCAGCATCTGTTGAGAGTATCATTTGGTTCTTCTTCTTTCCTTTATTAATGTGTATCTCATTGATTGACTTGCGGATGTTGAACCAAATTTGCAGCCCAGGAAAAAAATCCCACTTGATTGTGGTGAATAATCCTTCTAATGTATTGTTGGATCCTACTGGCTAGCATTTTGATGAGAATTTTTGCATCCATGTTCATCAGGGATATTGGTCTTTAATTCTCCTTTTTGATGGGGTCTTTGTCTGGTTTGGGGATCAAGGTAATGCTGGCCTCATAAAATGAGTTTGGAAGTTTTCCTTCCATTTCTATATATTTTTTTTTTTTTTTGGAACAGTTTCAGGAGAATAGGTATTACTTCTTTAAATGTTTGGTAGAAATGCCCTGGGAAGCCATCTGGCCCTGGGTTCTTGTTCATTGGGAGATTTTTGATTACTGCTTCAATTTCCTTGCTCGTTATGGTACTATTCAGGTTTTCTATTTCTTCCTGGTTCAGTTTTGGTGAACTGAACCCAAAACTGGTTTAAACATCTCTAGGAATGCATCCATTTCTTCCAGATTGTATAATTTGTTGGCATGTATTTGCTCCTAATATGTTTTTATAATTGTTTGTGTTTCTTTGGTGTTGGTTGTGAGCTCTCCTCTTTCATTCATGATTTTATTAATTTGGGTTCTTTCTCTTTTCTTTTTGATAAGTCTGACTAGGGTTCTATCAATCTTATTAATTCTTTCAAAGAACTAGTTCCTACTTTTGTTGGTCTGTTCTACTGTTCTTTTGGTTTCTATTTCATTGATTTCTGCTCTGTTCTTTATTATTACTCTTCTCCTGCTGGGCTTATACTTCATTTGCTGTTATTACTCCAGTTCCTTTAGGTATAGGGTTATGTTGTATATTTGAGACCTTTGTTGTTTCTTGAGAAAGGCTTGTATTGCTATATACTTTCCTCGTAGGACTGCCTTTGCATCATCCCAAAGATTTTGAACAGTTGTGTTTTCATTTTTATTTGTTTCCATGAATTTTAAAATTCTTTAATTTCCTGGTTGACCCACCCATTTGTTCCTTAGTAAGATTCTCTTTAGTCTCCATGTATTTGAGTTCTTTCCAACTTTCCTCTTGTGATTGAGTTCCGGTTTCAAAGCATTGTGGTCTGAAAATATGCAGAGAATGATCCCAATCTTTTGGTACCAGTTGAGACCTGATTTGTGACCCAGGATGTGATCTATTCTGGAGAATGTTCCATGTGCACTAGAGAAAAATGAGTATTCTATTGCTTTGGGATGGAATGTTCTGAACATATCTGTGAAGTCCATCTGGTCCAGTGTGTCATTTAAAGCCCTTATTTCCCTGTTGATCTTTTACATAGATGATCTGTACATTTCAGTGAGGGTAGTGTAACATCCCCTACTATTATTGTATTATTGTCAGTGTGTTTCTTTGATTTTATTAACTGTTTTATATGATTGCCCTCTCTCATGTTAGGGCCATAAATATTTAAAACTGTTAGATCTCCTTGTTGGACAGACCCTTTATGAATGATATAGTGTCCTTCCTCATCTCTTATTATAGTCTTTGGTTTAAAATCTAATTTGTCTGATACAAGGATTGCCACCCCAGCTTTCTTTTGATGTCCATTAGCATGGTAAATTGTTTTCCACCTCCTTACTTTCAATCTGAAGGTGTCTTTGGGTCTAATATGAGTCTCTTCCAGACAGCATATCGATGGGTCTTGTTTTTTTATCCATTCTGATACCCTGTGTCTTTTGATTGGGGCATTTAGACCATTTACATTCAGGTAACTATAGAAAGATAGGAATTTAATGCCATTGTATTGTCTGTAAGGTGACTGTTACTGTATATTGTCTCTGTTCCTTTCTGTTCTGTTACTTTTAGGCTCTTTCTTTGTTTAGAGGATCCCTTTCAATACTTCTTGTAGGGCTGGTTTGGTGGCCACAAATTCTTTTAGTTTTTGTTTGTCCTGGAAGCTTTTTTTCTTCTCCTATTTCCAATGACAGCTTAGCTGGATATAGTATTCTTGGATGCATATTTTTCTCATGTAGTGCCCTGAATATATCATGCCAGTACTTTCTGGCCTTCCAGGTCTCTGTGAATAGGTCTACTGACAATCTAATATTTCTACCTTTGTAGATTATAGACCTCTTATCCTGAGCTGCTTTCAGGATTTCTCCTTCGTCTCTGAGACTTGAAAGTTTTACTATTAGATGATGGGTATAGATCTATTTTTATTGATTTTTGAGGGGGATTCTCTGTGCCTCCTGGATTTTGACACCTGTTTCCTTCCCCAGGTTAGGGAAGTTTTTGTTTTTGTTTTTTAAAGATTTTATTTATGTTTTTTGACAGACAGAGATCATTAAGTAGGCAGAGAGGCAGGCAGAGAGAGAGAGAGAGAGAGAGAGAGAAGCAGGCTCCCCCCAAAGAAGAGAGCCCGATATGGGAATCTATCCCAGGACCTTGAGATCATGATGTGAGCCGAAGGCAGAGGCTTTAACCCACTGAGCTACCCAGGTGCCCCTAGGGAAGTTTTCTGATATAATTTGCTCCAATATACTTTCTGTCCCTTTCTCTCTTTCTTCCTTTTCTGGGATCCCTATTATTCTAATATTATTTCACTTTATGGTATCACTTATCTCTCAAATTCTCTCCTCATGATCCAGTAGTTGTTTATCTGTCTTTTTCTCAGCTTCTTTTTTCTCCATCATTTGGTCTTCTATATCACTAATTCTCTCTTCTGCCTCATTTATCCTAGAAGAAGTGCCTCCATTTTTTTTTTTTAATTGTACCTCATTAGTAGTCTTTTTGATTTCAATTTGGTTAGATTTTATTTCTCCAGAAAGGGAGTCTCTAGTATCTTTTATGCTTTTTTCAAGCCCAGCTAGTATCTTTATAATCACCATTCTGAACTCTAGTTCTGACATCTAATGTCTGTGCTGATTAGGTCCCTGGCAGTTGGTACTCCCTCTTGCTCTTTTTCTTTGGGGAGGGGTGAGTTTTTCCACTTTGTAATTTTGTCCAGAGAAGAATAGATGCACAAGAGAACAAAATGTTAAAAGGGTAACAACGACCCTAGAAAAATATATACTAAACAAATCAGAAGATACCCAAAACCAGGGAAAGGAAAGGAGGAAAAAAAAAAAAAGGCATATGATCAGGCTGGTGAATAGAACAGAGCCACACATACTAGATTTGGGGGTATGTTTTGGTCTTTTAGAAGAAACTGCCTCCCAAAATTTTAAAGAAGGAAAAACATATATATACAAGAATAAGAGTAGATACAATGAAGGGATGGAATATAGGTATGAAAATGAAACTTAAATAAGATTTTAAAAAAGGAATTGATAGGATAAGAAGTTGGTTGAAAAAAGAAGAAAGAAAACTTAAAAAAAAAAAAAGGAGGGGAGAGAATGTGATCAGGTGGGTGAATAGAACAAAGCCATACACCAGATTTAGGGTATATTTAATTTGTTAGAAGAAACTGCATCCCAAAATTGTGAAGAAAGAAAAACTTATGTATACAAAAAATAAAGTCAAATACAATAAAAGGAGAGAATATGACTGTAAAATGAAAATTTAAAAAATTTTTTACAAAGGAATTGATAGGAAGTTGATTGAAAAAGGAAAGAAGAAAAATAAAAAAAGAAATAGAAAAAGAAAAATAAATTTTAAAAATTAGCTTTGAAAGACTAAAGAATCATGGGGAAAAAAAGCTATGAATTCTATGTGCTGTATTGCCCTAGCACTGGAGTTTTGCAGTTCTCATTGATGTGTAAACTTGGTCTTGGGTGGATATTCTTGCTGATCTTCTAGGGGAGGTTGTGGTGATTCTCTGCAATCTCCACAATCACTGTTGCGGTGATTCTCAAATATCTTTGCTTGAGTTGGAATTGCACTCCCCTTGCCAGGGGCCAGGCTAAGTCATCTGCTCAGGTTTGCTCTTGGTAGCTTTTGTTCCCTGAAAGCTTTCCGTACAGTTTGGAGGATGGGAATGAATATGGTGGCCTCCCGATCTCCGGCCTGGAGAAACCAAGAGCTCAGGAACCCCCTCCTCAGTGTACCCTCAGAGAAAAGTGATCAATCACTCTTGTCTCTCTGGTCTTCGGCCATTCTCTGTGCTCACCCAGCTTGTGACCGAGCATTTCTCTCTAGCACACACCCCATTCAGTGCCTCCAAACCCAGCAGATTCCTGCAGCACACTCCCGTGGCACTCCTCCGGCGGGGAGGAAGGAGAGTATCTCCGAATCTGCCGCTTGCTTCTCAAAGAGCAGTGAGCCAGCTGTGTCACAGATCACGGTCTACGGCAACCCTGAGCTGAGAGCTCACTCCTCAGCTCTGTCTTTGCAGCTGGCTTCCCCACTCTGATGCTTGGGACTCTGCCGCACTCAAGCACTTGAGTCAGATACCACACACCCAAGGGTCCTGAGACCACACTGTTCCAGCAAGGGTTTCACTCCCCTCCCCCCAACTTAGCCACTGGAGCAGACTTCTAAAAGTTCCAATTTTGTGCTCCACTGCTCTATCAGTTGCCAGGAACTGGCTGACAGAGGTTCCCTCCCTTCACAGTCTATCTTCCCAAATATGACCTCAGATTCTCTTCTCTGCACATCCTACCTTCCACAAAGTGGTCGTTTTTCTGTTCATAGAGTTGGTGCTATTCTTTTCTTCGATCTGTTGAGCTGGTGGGTGTTCAGAATGGTCTGATAACTATCTAGCTGAATTCCTGGGACCAGATGAAGTTTATATCTCCTACTCTTCTACCGTCTTGCTCTAGTCCCTGCCATTGCTTTATTTATGAACACCCCATTCCGTAGGTAAGGAAAACAAGACTCAGAGGTGGTGAGTGATTTTCCCATGGTTCCAATTCTAGTCAATAGTGGAACCAGCATTCTAAGACCCCTCAGAGGTTTGTATTA
The DNA here is from genome assembly GCF_022355385.1 of Mustela nigripes. Lineage (NCBI taxonomy): Eukaryota > Metazoa > Chordata > Mammalia > Carnivora > Mustelidae > Mustela > Mustela nigripes. The sequence continues at coordinate 25,119,220 of NC_081565.1, forward strand.
CCAGAGGTTTGTATTACCATCTGCCCTTACCACTTCCCTGAGAAGCAAGCTGGGTAGATTGTGGGACACAGGCTTGCAGAAGAATACTTTTGTTTTCAGAAAGCTTGAAAAGAATTGCATTTAAAAATAAAAAGACTCAGGCATATACCAAAGGCTTTGAGCGTGTAGACTGCCTTGACCCAGCTGACCTACTAGTAAAATTCAGAGGTCACCTTGGGCCACACCTCCTTTCAGAAATTGGCACCGATATTCTCCTGCCTCACACCTCAGTCAGGCCATAAATTCTTATTGAGCTCCTTTCCAATGGGCCAGCTGTGCTCAGAGGTGTAGGAATACCACAGGAAGTTGAAGAGAGCCCCTGCTCTCAAGAAGCAGTATTTCTCATCGTGTGGACCTCCTCCGCTCTAGACTCTGCCTCATCCCCTTGCATTTTTCACAGTACACACTGCTTGTCTTCACTGTATCAAGACACTGAGGCACAGAAAGGCTGAAAACTTGTCAAACCTTTCAAAGCAAATAAGAAAATGACCTGACACGCAAACCCGGCTCTGTTTGACCCCAGAGCCTGTACTGTGAGCTAAAGATCTTCTGTTATGACACATTCCATCTAAAGAAACCATACCCTTTACATTTTTGTAGGGCCCAGCAGGAGAAAAATCAGTAGCTCATAGATTCAGGGGCCAAATATGTCACATTCTTTCTCACCTATGTTCATCTGAAGCCACTTGAAGGAAAAGACTTCGTTGGCATCGGCAGACAGGGAAGCAAAGATTCCAGATCATTAAGGAGTTGATCGCATGACAAGGATGATGGTGGCTCATATCAATTGGGCACAGAATATGAAAAATGAGCTGTGCTAAGTGCTAGTTGTATATGAAATTATTATACTATGTATGTGACTAATTCCAAGTTTCATGCCCTTCTTCCTGCCCCAGGATGCCTCTAACATTTTGACATCTGGGTTAACAGCAGCAAGCCCATGGGGGTAGTGTTCCCTCTCTGAAGCAAATCTGAAAAGGCTGTGGGTGACCATTGACCCGGACCCACAGGGTTTAGATAAGGATTTCCTCTCTTTGCCCTTTGACAACCTCCCTCCTCTTCCGGCCTCAGTGCTATTGTTTTAGCAGCATCTCCCTGTCCGAAGTGCCCAGCAGCCTTCAGGTCGGTGCCCTCGTCAGGGACAGATGGACACAGAGAGGCAGGGCTTCCCAGCTGGACAGGCCACTGGCAGCCAGGGTCCTGGGGAGCCATGGATGGGCCCAGGCTTGCAGCCACAGTCATCCAAACAGCCCCCTGGAGTAGGTTCTTTCAGCTTGGGGGAAAGGTCAGAATTTCAATCTTGTGTTTTCACACATCTTAAATGGATTTCAGAGCCACTGGCACTGCCCCGATCCTCTCTCTAAACAGTGTGGTTAAGCTGCTGTAGGACTGCTAGAGGCTGCATTCCTCCCGCATTGTGATGTGGTTTTTGGAAGTCATGCATGCAGTTAGCTAAACCAAACTAAGCTGTTTCATTAATGGGAGCAAACTCAAGAGAGAAACTGAATAGAAACAAGGCAAGTTTGCTTTCCACCGGTAATTCAAAAAGCCAGATAATTAAGTAGGCGGAGAAAGGAAGTATTCCTTCTGATTCCAAGAGCTCTGGCTCTCCCTGTCTGTCCATTTCCTTTCTTTATTAGGTGGTGATGGAGGTTGTGGTGTGTACGGGGGAAGCGGGGGTGGTGGTGAGGGAAGTCCTAGAGAAAGCTCTATTACCCCAGAGCTTCGGCGTATGCCATTTCTGTCCTATGGAGAATATAGTAACTGTTCTGCTTCCCTGTCCCCTCCACTCAGTTCTACGTGGCCCTCTGTAGAAGCTCCAAATCGCCATCTCTCTGCCAACTCATCCCCCACCTGCCACTTTGGATCCCGCCTCAAAGCCTGGGTTCACCAGCATGAACCCAGTCCCCACCTGCATCTTCCACCTGTGGATGCACACGGAGAGCGCGTTCCTTTCCTCCTCCTTCCCTCCCCCCAACCCCCTAGGAGGAAAGAGTCCCTCTCCATCTGCGAAGCCCATTCCTCTCCTATGGCCAGGATCCCCGGATGAGTCCGCTTGCCAGTTACCCTGCCTTCCCTCGGGATGATAAACGTGTCCAACTGTCTCCCATTCCAAGAAAACGTCTTTCCTCAACCCTGCCTCTGGAGCTACCCTCCTCCTCCTTGAGGCTTGCCTTCACCACTCTGCATCTTCACCCAGTCTACCCCCTTGTCACTGCCACACATCTCTGCCGCCATCACTGCCAGTTCTGGCTTCTGCTCCCCCTACCCCACACCCCTGTCAGGCACCATGGATGCCTCCTCTTCAGACCAAGCGGACCTCCCCATCCCTTTCCTCTTCACATCAGAGCAAGACAGCAGGGGGATGGCCAAAGTGACCTCTTGAGAGGGATTGCTGGTGTTGTGTTCTGATGTTTTTTCAGAGAGCCTAGAGTTTCAGACAAAGACATTTTTCATCTACCAAACTGCATATTTTTACTTAGATATTTAAAAAAGCAATCTCAGGCTCTGAAAGAAAATGTAACATCGATGCCAAATCAGATGAGAAGTAACACTTGGTATCAACAGGAATATATTTGAATTTAAAAAGGCTAGCTGCATCTGACAGCAATGTGTCTCAGCTACTTAAAGTCTGAGCAGGGGGTGGGGTGGGGAGGAGAAGTCTTCAATAAGTGTTTATTAAGGCAGGGGACAGGTGATAAGTAGGGTGACGGTGGTAGAGTCGAGTCCGGGAAGGCATCACATCAGAAGTTATATTGAGGTTAGGTCTTAAAGGGCAGGTAATTTCGGGTAATAAAGAGTTCACTGAAGGCAGAGGGAACGGCATGTGCAGAGCAGGGTGTTTGGAAAAGAACTGGCATTTTCACGGAATAATGAGCACAATACCTCAAAGCATCTCAGTGTCTGTGACCGAGTGCTGTCCCCTATCACACCCCTGGCCCTGAAATAGGGAGTTACAAGGGAAGAACATGCCCTATGGTAATGTTGGTTAAACCCAGGGCTAAAGACCCTCCAAATGTGTATGGGGAACCAATTTCTCGTATGCTTTTACTAAATCAAAATGTGAGCTTTTAGACAGAGAAAAGGCGTTCATAGTCAAGGCCATCTTCCCCCAGGGTTACCAGTACCCACAGAGGTAGCTAGTGGTCTCGCAAGTCCCAGGCCTCCTGTGCTGCTCATTTTTCCCACGTTGTCCCTCTGGCCTCATCATTCATGAGGTGTCAGGAGAAGGTGCCGTGTTGGTCATTTGTTGTTATGCAGTGACCACCACCAAATATTTGCTCAAAAATACCGGTTAAGGGCATAGGTGATGAGACCAGTATCTTGTGTTTTAAGAATAGAGGGTTTCTGTCCCCCACTACTGTTTAAAAAGGAAACATCTATTAAGTTTCTGGGGACACGGGTAGACAAGGCTAGAACAGATGTAGCCCTTGCAGCAAGACTAGAAGTGAGGTGTGCTACTTCCTGGGCGAGGCACAGAAGTAGATCACCCAAAGCTCTCAACAATAATCCCAGGATTCATGTGTTCAGATGGCAGTATCAGATGGAGGTGTACCTCTATGGTTCCAAGGAGTTGCCTTGCTGTAGCCGCTACCATGACTAACCTATCAGAAATTCCATTTCATTTCCACAAAACAAAGTGGGAATATGGATTAGACATCAACTCAGTAAAAACACTGTTCATTAAATATTTGATGGTGACCATAAGAGCTGTTTTGCAGGGGACAAGTTTTACATTGCTTTCTTTAGAAAAACATAGAAGAAACTTCCTAACTTTTAGTTTTAGAAAAGGTTGAGTATCTCTTGAGCATTTGGTAATAAATTTACTAGAAATGTGATTCTTGATCTTTCATTGCTTTGCCTGCCAGGAAGCTCTGAACCAAATACATGGCTTATGCATGGTCTCTTGGGATGCACTTTTGCCAGTTCTCTATGTTGCTACTCAATCCTCCTTTTTCCTTTAGGTTCTGACTTATCTATTTCCCATTTTGTTTTATACGCTTAAAAATTTTCCTCTGTGGAAGAGATAAAGGGGACAAAGAATGGGTGAGGAACACATTTTTAGAAGGTGCTCTGGACAAAAGATCAATGAACCTTTCCTCTAACCCTGGTGAAGACAGACATTATAAATCAGCTGAGTTTTACAGTTGGTGCTGATTTTAATTTACTCTTCCTCTAGTTTTCATGACCTATTAATTTTTCCTTTGTTTTTATAACAGGGTAACTCAAAGAATATTTTAATCATAACAATTACCAGTGCAGGATGCACAGTAAGATAGTTTGTGGCAGTGGTTTTGTCTTGCTGTTGGCTTAAAATAATTCCCCATGGGTTCAGGGTCCGCAGACAACATTTAATCACTAGTATTTCCTCTTTCTAAACCTTCACACACCATTTTGATTTACATTTTTGATGCAGAACATTCCTCTATAAAAATCCAATTGGTGATACATATCTGAGCAGAAATGTTAACTTTTAAAATCCCAGCTCACGCCTCACTTTAATAGGACCTTTGTTTTCCATACCTGTATAGGCTCAATGGCTTCAATTAGCTCTCCTGTACATGCAGTGAAGGCAACACTATGTTATTATTCCTACATTTCGTATCTGTAAATGATCTACAACAGATGCACATAGACACATGTGAAAAAAATTCTTTATTAATTTCTCACATTTCATTACAAAAATGTATGTTGCAAACAACTTGAATAACCTACTTGTGTTTTTGTTGTTTTTAAAACCCTTGGCTTCAAGAACTCAGAATCTCCCTCTCTCCTATCAAGTATCGGGAAACACTGATTATTGGAGTCAACAGGTTCTCATTTTGCTATTTATCTTCTTCTCTCAAGCTCTGAAAAAAAATGTCCTCTGTATAAATTAAACAAAAAAAAAAAGTTGTAAATTCTATGTCATTACAGTCAACAGAATTATAATAATGCATCCAAAATGTGCGGCCACAAAATATCAGGTATATGTTTGAAAACAAAAAAAAAATGACATTCTAGCCCTGTTAAAAGGATAATGGTCCCATATTTTTATTAACAGGTTAGCAAAACAAAATCCAATGGATTACAATATTTACATGTTATTTGAAAAATAAAGTAGTGATAAAAGCATGTCACAATTATTTTCTTTTTTTTCCTTTTTCTTTCCTTTTTTCCTTTTTTTCTTTCTTTTTTTTTTTTTTTTTGTTTGTTGTTGGTTTTTTTTTGTTTTTTTGTTTTTTTGTTTTTTTTGGTAACCATTACAAACACCCAATCCAGGTATGGAACTGTTTAATACATTTGAAATGAGGCCAATTAAAAACAAATATGGACATAAAATGTTATCTTTGTCTAGATCACACTTTCCCCATTTTCTGGTTTCCACATGATGGCCCCCATCCCTAAAAAAAAAAAAAATTAAATTAAAACAAACACCCTACAAATAAAATTTCTTAACAGCAAGAAAATAAAAGAAGAACATGCTTTTCAAGTAAGCACTTATTCCACAAATGCAGTATCTTTCCATGGATTTTATTTGAAGCTGTGTGGGACACTGTCATCTCAGCAATTCCCTGTCCCTTTCTCCCCCCGCCCCCCCCCCCCACAACCCTTCCAAGTAAAACAAAAACAAAAACAAAACAAAACATGAAAACCAAAGGACTCACACACACGCACAAGAGCACACACGCATCAAAGCACACACACACACAGGCTTCTCTATAACCTAGGCTTCAAAAAAAGTTCTTTTCTACTTTTTTGGAATGAAACCTTTTGTTCACAATCAGAACATATTATAAATGTAGACTTAGATTTAGTCTAAGCTGCTCCCTCCTGAAAAAGCTAATATGGGGAAACAGAGCAGCTGGCAGCTAGATTAAAAAAAAAAAAAGTAGTTCTCCAGGCTCCATGTAGGATATAAGTATTTCTTGTCCACTCTCACCAAAGAGATGGGATTCTAGCACATCCCCTTGTCCCATAAAAATAAATGAAAAACCCTCCCCCAAACACAATGCAAACAAAAACCGAACACAGATTTCAAAATCACACACAAAAGCCAGCCCATTCTAACAAATTATTTGTGTGAGACGGATAATGTGTTAATTTGACGAGCAACAAAAGGGTGAAGAGGACTTCCTCATCTGGCCCACAAGCTGCATAGCTGTGCCAAAAAGTTTGGTTCTTTAGTTAAATTAAGGGAAAAAAAAAAAAAAAGCTAACCTCTTTGTTATTTCCATGTTTTAAAATAAAAACATTCCTATTCACAAAAAAAACCTAAATCTCCCTTGCCCCCAAATTAAAACAATAACACGCACACAAAAAACAATTTATGTCAAAACTGAATTGTGCTGTGTTTGTAACACTCAAATTGATAGAAAATAAACATATGGCAAACAAAACTCCACAGTCACCGTAAAATTAGCTCACATGAATCTACCAAATTCTAAATTATAGTTGAACACTAATAAACAGCTTACCTGGAATAAAGGATGACAATTCACAAACAGTTATCTAATAATTAAAGTCTGTTTCTTTTTTTTGTTTTGTTTTTTACTAAAATAATTAAAAAAATCACAGTATTTTAAGAAATAAAACCCACGTGGGGATTTTAAGCACAATTTGTGTTCCTTTCTTTAAAACTCTCTTTTTTTTTTTCTCCATTCACCGTCTTGCCCAGCAGTTCTCTCTACATTTAACCACGACGACGACAGGTAGTACTGACAAATGCAGAGAATTCCCTTGGTTAAGTTTGAGGTACTAGGAAACAGGTGACTGTTTTATGCAAAGCAGTTTTTTGTTCTCTGTTTTTGATTTTTTTGTGTTTTTTTTGTTTGTTTGTTTTTTCCCAAAGCGGCTGCAGTTAGGTCTTGAAAAAGCTTAAGGTATTAAAACTAGAAAAACGCACCAAAAGATGTGCGTCAAAAAGTTGTTCCCCTAAGAGAAGTCTTTTACTGTCATGGAGCTTCTGTTTCCACATCCTGTCCAAGACCGCCACAGAGCACACCGTGCACACGGGAGGTGCTTCCATATTCCACAACAAATGACACTTCCATGATGGAGATCCGGAAGAATAGGTGTAGTGATGGAAAAGGAGCCACATATTCCAACCATTTAAATAACTTTAATTTACATACTCATTCACACAGGTACCAGTGCTTTGAAAATAGATTGTTCAGTCCTAAAAAGCAGCTTTGTTCTGTCTTCTTTTCTGTCCACCCCCCTTCTCAGCCCAAGCTGGCCCTCCCACTTTCTCATCACGGTTCAAGTACGGTTTGATTAAGAATTTCACCAAACGCTTATTCATTTTTGGCCTCTGTATTCTCCAGGAGAGATTTGTCAGCAGCTACTACACAAATGGCTACTGTTTCGCTCTTTAGGGAAAAGTCTATCCCGATTGCCTCGTCATCTTCCTTTTCCTCTATAGAGGGCATCTTAATACTGTCCTCCACACTCTCTTTCAGGTGGATTTCTTCTCTGCTCACCTGCTTGGTGTCATTCAACGCCCTGGAAAAACATTGATGGGAGAGACAGGTGAGTATGCATTTTTTTTTTTCCCAATTAAACCAAAAAAGTGTCCTTATTTCCCTGCTCCTAAAAAGACCTTGGGGTTTCCTTTGCATAAATGCCACGAATGTAGGACTAAATTGCCAGTGATTTATCTTTGCTACCTGTTATGCTTAGGACATGTCTTTCTGGCCTCTTATCAAAGATGTGAATCTACAAAAGTAGCCATTATTATACTATGTTTTAATTACACCATGTGTAATGTGGACACATTAACATGATTATTTTATGTTCCCTCATCTACTGGGTTGGTCACAGGTCACAAGTGGTAGTAGTGAGAACCGTTTTTTGCTCAAGCTCATCGGTGGAACTCACAAGCTTGGAGACTGGCCATATTTAATAAGACTAAATAAAAAGAGGAACTCAGGTGAAGATTTAATGGACAGGTTCAGAAACAAATCACAGAAACAAAGAACAAAAACCTGAAGATGGAACCCATGGTTTGGGAAGTTTAGTTACCTTCTCTGAAGTTTAGATGCTTGGGGTTTCCGGGGCATTTTCTACTTGAGTACTAACTAACTCCTAGGTTCTCTCTTTGTCTCGTGGGCTAAGAGTGCCTTGTCTAGAGGACGATTTTATGTTCAGGGATCTTGCAAGTGTTTTATGGGTATGCTCCCACCTACCTGGGAGGCAGGCAGAAGCTGGCTCTGTCCCCGAGGCAGAGCACTGAAGGCACCAAGAGGTGCGAGGGCATGTTCAAGGCCACTCAGGGAATGAGTCATCACAGAGGCAGGAACAGAAGCCAGATCTTTTGACCCCGGTCCACGCTCTATCAGAGAATGTCATGCTAATGAAAGCTGAAGGGACACTGGCTGAAGAAGAGCACTAAACTTCCACGCGAGGACTTGGGTGGGATTTGTCATTCATAAAGATGATTTTTTTCTCATCTGACTGGGTGACCGTTTAAAAAAAAAAAAAATAAACAAAAAAGCACAAAACCTAGTTCCTGACAGCTGCCTCTCCTCCCATGCCCAGAAGTGTGACACAGATGGAAGGCTCTATGGATTGTCAGGGGAACAACCACCACCGCAAAAAACCAACCCCCGGCCCCCCAAACCCCACAAACAACAACAACCACAACAAAACAAAAAGAACCTGCTCTCCCTGCCACTTCTCATTTCTCTGGGCAAGTGATGGCTTGGGATGGCTCAACTTACATGCCGTGTCTCAGCACATGCCTTTCCCACTCAGAGCCCTGTGAAAATGCCCGTCCGCAAAATTCACACGGAAAACGTTTCTCGGTGTTAATAGCAGCCCCATGGTCGGAAAATCTCATCAGATCTGTGAGGAGAAAGCAGAATTGTTACCTGTGTGCTTGCTGTGGGAGGGGGCAGAAGAGTTAAGTCCACATTCATTAGGACCTGCACTTGTAAAACCATCCGTGAAGGCCATTTCCAGATGCCTTACTCTTTCTCCTCCTGGCTTCTCACCTAGAGGTGTTTCTTGGCTAGTTCTCAAGAACCACCCCTGGTTCCCAGGCCCCCAGCCTCCCCATGCCTCCTCACGGCCCCAGCTGCTCCCATCACAAATAATCTGGGGTTTTCTGGCCCAAAGAACTCCCAATAGTGTCTCAGCAGGTTTGTCCTCTGCATCTCCCCCTTCAGGGACGCTCTGTCAGTGACTCCCAGGTTAGCGACTATCCATTTCCTATCCCACACAGGTTTATGTTTGCTCGCTAAAAAGAACACAGACACACTGGACCAGCTTCCGCGTAGCAGACTTCAGAGTTTCAGCTGGTTCCAAGTAAGGCCGGGGGGCTCACAGCTTGTGCTCACCTGTCACGGATGTCCTAATCCGCACCTCACAGGGTAGTTATGGGCCCTGAATGGGAGCTGAGAGCAAAGAACCTAGCGTGAACGGGAATCCTGGCCAACAGGGAGGCTGGTGTGTGAAAACATGTCCTGAGCTGGTGAGGGACCCTGGCCGGCTGCTGGCATCTACCCCTGTCAGTGGTACTTGTGAATGTGGGGGTATAGACATTTCTGGACAGGCCTGTTGTCAACATCAAACACTGACTGTCGTTTTGTTTTCTCCATGGCGCTGGGCACATGCTAGGGGACTGAAAAACAGTGGACCGGCCAGCTAATTGTTTACAGGCCACTCCCCCTGGCAAACTCAAAGATGAGAGCTCATATGGCCTTTGTGTTCTCCTGAGTCCCAAGCCCTTATGTCTTTCATTATGCCACAGAGGGCCCACCTTCCCGAGGGGAATAAATGGCAGGACCGAGACAGGCCTGCAGCCACGCTGCAAAGTGAAGGCAGGGCAGGGGAAGGGAAATGTCCATCATCTCTCCATAGCAGATCGCTCTGTGCCTGTACATACAAGATGGTACGGGGGGGGGGGTGTCTCCTGGTTGAAATACTCCATCTAATAAGATCCTCAGGATGATGATAACAGGATAGGTGTCTCTGTGCTGCCTTAATCTTTAGCACAAAAAGCTATGTGAATGGGGCCAGTTTTAACAAAAGATGAAACATTTTCTCACAAATTAAGAAGATCACCACACAAGCCATTAAAAATAATTGCACAGACTATCTTCCTTGATTCTTTTCATTGGAAATGAGACAGCACCATCTGCTCTGCGCATTAATTCCTTAGCAGGGATTATCTTGGGCAAGAAATCAACAGAATGCCTTCCTGACTCCTCCCAACTGCATAATGAGAGGGGGTGGGGAGGATTCTGCTTGGGTTAATTTTGATTTCTTCATGCCTCGCTTCTTCTCTTTTAAATTCCCTCCGAGCTGCCTAGGCAGGACCTGTGGTGTGGCCGTGGTCAGTCTCCGGTTCCCGTGCTGGAGAGAGCGCAGGGAGTGGGGGGAGCTACAAGGACATGAGCCCCCCAAACCGAGTGTGCCTGATCAAAGTCTACACTGCCAATGAGGGGCATACTCCTGGCACATTTGCTCCTTTACCCTTAGGAAACATGAAACCAGTCATCTATTCTTTCCAATGGCTCATGCTGTTTCATCCTCAAAGGAGGAGGCCAGTCATTACCTGTCACACATCAAATAGCTCTCCATCACTCCCGAGAGCTGTGCTAAAGCCACCTCCCGCTCTACTCCTAGAAGACAGACCGTCTGGCAAAAACACCCCGAGGCTACTGTGTGCCATTTCTTCTTGTTGGCAAGGATATACCTAGATGGTGGAAAATTGATTCAAAGGAGATGAGACAAAGGAGGCTGTTCTTTCAAGAATCACGAGGGGGATGGGGGGTAGGCTTGGAAAGCCCATTAGCATCAGTAGAAGTTACTCACGTAAATCCCCTACCCTCAGAGAGGAATACATGCTCCGCCACCCCAAGACTTTTTCCCTATGAGGTTAGCGCTCACGAATGTGGATACTGCACTTTCCGATGAGAAGCAATCAGACACCATGAAATTCTTTCCAGTCAAAAACTGAACTGGTCTGATGCCCCAGTACCTGTGCGAAGGGCATAGGCAAGCAAGGGAATTTGCCTGGTGCCCCCCATCCCTAACGGCCATCTATTTTTCTAATTTACAATGCTTTCACTTAGGAGGAATCACAGAGGAGGGGAGGACTAAAAGGGGTTCTTGCCTCTGCCGCGCTTATAACCTCTAAAATCGTATGTGCTCAGCTTCAGAGATTAAAAAAAGCCATAGCATCCAACGAGGAATAATTTATTTCCTGGAGAGGAACAGCAGGGCACAGAGCATCATGAAGCAAAAGGAGCCTCTGTACCCTCTGTCAAAAGCATCCTCTTCCAGAGAACTCTGGTAACAGTGCACAGACGTTAAAGAATTCATCACTAAGAACATATTTGTAAAATGTTAAAAAAAAGAGAGAGAAAAATAGGAACCATGCTTCCTTAGATCATAGCCATTTTCCTTGCAAGAAATGGATCATTATGGACTCTCCTAATAAAAGTTGTGACTTGACAAGGGCAGTCAACCTAGAATGGTAGGCTGTGTTCTCCGTCAGTTCCTTTTTCAGGCTGACCATAGGCACAGGGGCTTTGAAGAGCTGGCAGTCCCTGCTGTTGTCTTCGGTGGGTGGGAGTGGGGGTTGAGGGGCCTAACTGGCCCCTCACATGGCAAACCTGTGGTCTCCTGCTATGATGTCATGCTAGGAATGGAGTGGGAGTGGGGCAGGTCAGGAAAAAGGACCGGGAGAATCTCTGAGGGAAATGGCCACCAACCAGGCTTTCTTAAGCCTGCAGACAGAGCAAGGAGGAAAAACAAAGATACTCTGTAGAAGTGTACCTCAGAGTTGAGGCCCAAAGGGGGTTCACGGTTAGGTCTCCTGAGATGAAGAACATTCCACTGCCCAAGGGGTTGGGGACGTGGACTGGGGATGTAGTGCAGAGATCTTGCCTTTGGAGCCAAAAGACCCAAATTCAGTCTCCAAGTTATGATATATTTTTCCTTTCCTTTGAGTGCTTAAATGTTCTGGGTCTTTATTTCCCCATTTGTAAAATGCTAGTAATACCATATACATTGCAGGGTTTATCATTTATGTGGTGGTTACTTCCAGGAACTAGGCTGGTGTCTTGTACATGATCTCATCCAAGCCTTCCACAACTCTAAGCCAGATCCCAGCGGCCAACTGCAGAACCATTTACATTATAGAAGATGACAGAAAAAGGGTTCTATAAAACCCACCAACACTGGATCTGGCACGTAAGGAAGCTCGATGCTGGTAACTAACATCATTCTTCTTGTATCTATGCTTATTTTTCACATTTGTTAACCATGTGCTTTTGATGAATCCGCAATAACCAACCTAACAGATCCCAAACCCATATTCTGATATGCACTGTCCCAGGATTTCCACAATGTGCTATGCTGAACAATAGAACACCAACTCTCGACCATATAAATGTATATCTACAGCTAAATATACTTCTGGAAAACTTTATTTTGAAAGTAATTATAGACTCAGAGGAAACTGGAAAACTAGTAGAAAAATCCCACAAAACCTTTCCCTAAAAACATGTGGTTGAATGAAAACTGTTGGCCTCTTTCTCCCTCTTCACAGGGCAAAAAGAGCAGCAAGGGGTTAAGGAACCAGGCAGAGGGACTTCTAGAAAAGCCCAGAGCTCAAGTCTTTCGCAGGCTCTCCTGCCCCCCCAGCTTCAATTTTAGCCCCAGCAGCAGTAATATTACCTAAGTGCCCAACGGAAACTTCTTTCACAAGCCCCCACAGCTTTACAGTGTCCTGTCTCACTGTCTGCCTGTCCTTACTGTGAAGATTCCCTAGACACCAATTTTCCTTATTAAAAACAAATCATCCCCATGTATTTTTTACAAACATATAGCTATAGTTAGAAAATGTCTGTTTTCCTTGGAGTTCCTATAGCTGGTAATAGTTTATGAAGATGGCCCCTGACATGTTTCTTAAGTCAGTCTGTTCTGCTACTTAACTAAGAAGGATCATTCCTTCTGCTTCTCCTCCAACAACCTTCTGCCTCCCTTCTGTCTCACCATGGACGTGCTACATGCCATCTGGGCCTCCAAGGGCAGGGCTGAGACTAACCTCTGTCATCAGCCTTGCTGCTCATTTCTTCTTCCTTGTCCTCGTCCTCACTGCTGGAGCTTTCCATCTTTTCCTTCATCTGTTCCAGCTGATCCAAGTTAACCCGTCCAACCAGCTCAAAATTACGGCTCACCTGAAAAAGGTCCAAATGAATAACAGAATCATGAGCCACAGACCGAAGAGGGCTCTCCCCGGGGGAGAGATTTTTCTACCACCACTTTCTCTTGACCGTGTTTTTGGAACCAGGACCAAACAACACCAGTGCCCAAGAAGCTCTTTTCTTCTCTTGGGCTGTTCCAAGGGTGGATCTGTCCTTTACCCTCTTGTTCCAACATTTTTAAAGGAACACTGGACCTTCCTCACCATATGCAGCAAAAAACACGAGCTCCAGCTGGCAGGAAATCAAAGTATCACAAAGCCTGGGGTACAGAGTAGGTGTCCAATAATGCTCTTTTTGAGTTGAATTCAAAGGTGTAACTTTTGTAAACTACCAAATTTCAAATACCTCTGGAGGCGAAGAGGCTCTGTGAGTATCCTGAAAACTATCACGAGAGTCAGAACCTTCTTCTACATGATCTTATCAGCCTGGAGGCTGTGGGGCCCCAGCTTAAGCCAGATGACTACTATTGGACTCCCAACTCCGTATATGGAAGACAACACCGTTACTGTGAGTATTACTGTTTTTGAAGCAGGCCATAACCTGTCGATTAAGGCTGGGATTACCTGAAAAAAAAAAAAATCTAGAGTAACCCCTAAAAGCCCTCTAAGTGTTAACTATGGCTGATTTTTATTTATGTAAAACGTGGTTAGAATAATGTGGGAATCCACGCTTTCTTCCAAATAATGCCCAAGGGAAATCCACACTGGGAAAACTTTATAATGAGGCTATGTTTAGGGGTCTCACATTGGCAGTAGCACAAAATTCACCTTCTTGACTAATCTATTTTCAGAACCTCTCCAGTTGTGTGTATAGAATTATTAGGAATGACAGGTTAGCATGAACTCAAGCCTACACAATGTCTCCAGCCCACAGTCAACGGTGATGGGCTTATTCCTCTGTGGAAGGTGCTGTGCTCCCCCTGTTGGGGGTCAGGAAAGGGACCCACAAAGATGAAAGAGACCCAGTCCTGGCCTCCAGAGGCTCACAGTTTAGTTGAAGTGGGAAAGCAGGCATTATTAATCAGACTCAAAGGTAGATTTCCATAGCTGCTACAATACAGATAGAACATATTGAGGACATAGGAGAGGAAAGGGAGAATTTACAAGATAATCCCAAAATACCCTCTGGGACCAGACTGGAACAAAGATTTGCTGAGCACCACCAATTCCATATGCCTGGCAGATGGGAACATCCTCATCAACTGTGACAAATGGTAGTGAAAGAGACTCCGAGTACCAGGGCCAATAAGACAGTCCTGAGAAAAGACTTAATATTGCTCCAACAACATCCTGTAGAAGGTAGGCAGCATTGAAAAAGAGGACGAAAACTCAGAATAAAAGCTCTTTTAAAATGAGAGAAACAATGGATTGATCTAACTGTAATAATGCGGTTCATGAAATCAGGTAACACTGAACTCCGAGAATAAGTCAACGTGAGGACAGAGAGATGTTTTTGCAGTCCTCAATGCGAAGCACTCAGGGAAGGCAACATCTTATTTTGGTGATTTGCAAAATTAATTAAAATTAAAAATTTGTAGACGAAGGTGCCAACAAGGAGGAAGAGTCGAGTTCAGAATCTTTATTTCTCTTTCTCGTTCCTGTTCACAGGAACAGTCTTCAAAGAGCTTTAGCTTACAGCACCTTCCTATCTGGATTTTTCTACTACGCCTCACTCCTACAGACCCATATTGACTTTTCTTTGTTTTTATGACATAAAAGCAAAAAGAGAACAAGGAGCATGGATGGGCTTTGAAGTCTGACAGATCTGAGTTCAAGTTCAGAGTCTGTCATTATTAACCACATGACTGTGGGTAAGTTGCTCAACAGCCACCCTCCGTGTCCCCATTCGTAAAAGGGTAGGTCAGCACACTACCCGAAACACAATAGTTCCCCAAAATGCAGTTTCCTTCTCCTTTCTGGGAATGTGGCCTTTTCCAATCTTGGCTTTTGGAAACGCTTAGAACAAGCATCGTAAATGCATATTTATGAAGTTATGTTTAGCCACAAACTCTACATTTTAA
The DNA here is from genome assembly GCF_022355385.1 of Mustela nigripes. Classification (NCBI taxonomy): domain Eukaryota; kingdom Metazoa; phylum Chordata; class Mammalia; order Carnivora; family Mustelidae; genus Mustela; species Mustela nigripes. The sequence goes on from NC_081565.1 coordinate 25,134,478, forward strand.
CCAAATAGCATTTATGACAAATATTTGAATAAAAAAGTTTTCTGGGTTGCCAGTTTTTCAGGAAAACGAGGCAAGGTTCCAATTTACCTAACTTTGAAATATGTGTGAAGTAACACATCCTTAAGTGACCAGTACATAGAAGGGAGCCTTTTCTGACCTCTTCCCTCCACTTTCCATCTCTAGCCGGGGCGTCAGCAGGTGTGTGTAAGAGGTGTGAGTGGCGACCCCTGCCAGGAAATGAAAATAACCAAACCAAGAAAGGTCAAGAAGATCCTCAAACACCTTCTGTAATCCATACGTATTCATTGGTCCACTTACTTGTTCCTTCCTTCCTTCCTTCCGCAAGGATACCTCCACCCCCTCCCTGCCCGGGCCCCACGCAAGGTATAGAAGCCCCTGCTTCTCAACGAGCTCATGGTGACAGAAGGAGATCTGTCACAAAACCAAATGTTATTTTTTTCTTTTCCCCCTTCTGGGTTTTTCATTTTCCCATTACCATCATTCCTTCATTGGGAAACATCTTGGGTTCGGCACAATTTTAAAAGAATATATGGTATTTCCGCGATATGACGTTCATCCAGGGCTAACCCAGAATTTATCTGTCCTGGAGATTTCTAAAGGCTTTGTTAGGTAATTAAAAGATTTACTACACTAAAAACTAAAAATCTTGCCACTTAATTAGAAGATTTTAAAAGAAAAACTGTTTATAGTGTTGGGCTCTTACTAAACTTTAAATCCCCAATCAGCCATCCAGTATTAGTATTAATACAAAAGGAAGACTCCTTCTGCATTCATTCATTCATTCATTCATTCACTCATTCATCTATTTTAAAAGATTTACTTGGGGTGCTTGGGTGGCTCAGTGGGTTAATGCTTCTGCCTTCAGCTCAGGCCATGATCTCAGGGTCTTGGGATCGAGCCCTGCATTGGGCTCTCTGCTCAGCGGGGAGCCTGCTTCCCCTCTCTTTCTGCCTGCGTCTTGGCCTACTTGTGATCTCTGTCAAATAAATAAATAAAATCTTAAAAAAAAAAGATTTATTTATTTGAAAGACAGCAAGTGAGTGCAGGGGTGGAGGGAGAGGGAAAGAGAAACTTGAGCAGACTCCTCACTGAGCCCTCACATGGGGCCTGGTCCCACAACCCTGAGATCATGACCTGAGCTGAAACCAAGGGTCAGATGCTTAACTCATTAAGCTACCCCAGGGGCCCCCTCCTGCATTAAAAAAATTTTTTTGAACTATTATTTGGAATTTTAATTATTTCTCAAAGATAGTAGGACTTTATCATATTCATTTAAAAAAGTGATATTAAAAATTGTGATACAGTCAACACAGAATGTACACTAGTTTTGGGCATACCATTAGTGACTGGTCTCTACAGTAAGCTCTGCTCACCACCAGTGTGGCTATTGCTGAACACTATGCATTACTATTACGGTACCATTGACTGTAGTCCCCATCCTGTTCCCCCCATCCCTGCCACTGACTCATTTCCCCAACCAGGAGCCTCTCTCCCCCTCTCCCCTTCACCCACTGTGCCCATTCCCCACCACACTCCTCCCTGGCAAGCATCAGTTCTCTATATTTATCGGTCTATTTCTTTTTCTTTTTCTTTTTGCTTGTTTTTTAGATCCCACATATAAGTGAAATCATTTGGTGCTTGTCTTCTCGGTCGCACTTGTTTCACTTGGCATCCTACTCTCTAGGTACCCCCCTTGCCGCGCCGTGGAGCCACCATCTTACCTGGAATAAGGCAAGCTCCCCGCCCCCTCCCTCCTTGCTGCTTTCCCAGCATGCCTTCTTGCCCCTTCTTGCATTGATTCTCCAGTGTGATCTGAGAGTAAAAATAAATATGTAAATCTACTCATGTCAGTTTCTGCTTGCCCTGAGGACAGGGTAAAATCTGAATTTCTCACTGTAGTTAGAAATGGCCAACTCTCTTCTCACCCTGGCTCATCTTCTACAGCCCACTGCTGCCACCCTGAACTCATGGACGTTTCCAGGATACGCCGTGCTCTTAACTATGGGCCTTTCTCTGCACATGCCCCTTCTCTCTGCCTGCAATTCTGCGGTCTCGTTCACACAGTCACTCCTGTCTTCCAGCCCTGCTTCTGTGTCACTACACCAGGGGGACCTTCCCTAAACTCCTTGTGGGTAGATTATCCTTACTCTCCACTTCCACATGCTCTCCCCTCCCCTTTTATAGTTCATCCCATTCGGGGGTTGATTGTTTATGGCCTGCCGCCCCCAGTGAGCTGCAAGCTCCATGAGGACAGACGGACACTCTACGTCTCATTCACAGCTGGTTGGCCATGTTTGTCAGAGCGGCTGCTGCGCTCACCTCTTGCCTACTACAGGCCTTCCTTCTAACGCAGTGTATCTTTCGTTCCTATACAGGTCACAAAGAATAACTGGGGAGCAGAAAAAGCTTCAAGTCTGACTACTTACACATACGACTGTCAACAAGGTATTGTACTTCCGTAATCCCGCTCTCCATGCGTAGGGTATTTAATTGCTGAAATTGTATTAAAACACACAAGTGGGTATCCTGCCTTTTTTAATGCATGGCATGGTATAAATATTCTCTGTATGAATATCATTTTTAATCACTCCATATGTATCTTATTAAGTAAATAAGATTATAGTTTACCTGACTCCTCCCATGAGTTTACCTTTGGCTATCCCTGGCTTTTTAGTGTTAGAAACCAATAATAAATCTTACTGTATATAAATTATACAATTTCTTTCACGTTTAGCTTTAATTTTATAGGCTATATTGCCAGATGTGAAATTATAGGATCAAACGGACTTTTACTCAAGTTCCAACTGATGTCTGGGTTGGCTTCTACAGGGATCATAGCAGTGAGTTACTTTCTGAACCTGGAGATTGGAGGACACACTGAGGGAAAGTCCCTTCTTTCTCTGGAGGTACACAGAAATGTATTACCTTGTATCCCAAAAGGTCCACAATAGAGGGAGAAACAGCAAAGCTAAGAGTTTCAGATTTAGAATCTGGCTCCTCGGAGCCTTTGGAAGGCAGAAGTAACCGTATGTGTGTTTGAAGGTTGGACTGTTCAAATACAAAATCCCTTGGACTATAAAACTATAGAGAGCCTTATATCCCGTGGAAGTTACTTGTGATTGCCTGCAAATCCAAAGTCCCCTGTGAAGGCCACTAAGAATGTGGGAAAAAGTGCCAACAACCAGCAAGAAGCGTTCCCCGTTAACAATGGAGAGCCGACACTGTTAGCCCTTCTGAGCTCACGCTCGGTAGTCAAGCTCCACACCTGTGTGTGTCCTTTTGCGTCTTGGTTTGTAGCCATGCAGCAGAGTGAATGCATTTCCCTAGCAGATGAACGAATTTCCATACTTGAGGCTTATTCTATGGGAGAAGCATTCCATGATTTACAAATACTACCAAGTTGAACATGCATTTTCATACTACGGCGGCAAACCCAGTCTTACAGGAAAGACTGGTGTGAACTTGCTGGCTAACGAAAGCAGGAAACTGGACACCCCTGTCCTCACATTACTTAGCCGACGTTAAATGGGGGAGACTGTGATCAAGAAGAATCCCTCCATGTTTCCAGAGCTCTCCCCACTTCTCACTTAACATCTGTACCTTCAAAGGGACATGCTGTCAGGCTGAGCACATCACCTAATACTGCCTGTTCATGTTAAAAAAGAAAGGCCAGAGGGAACATTTTTTATTTGCAGAGAAAGTGACACCAGAGAATACGGAGAAACTGCCTTGTACATCAGAAATGCCCATCTCAGGCCCACGCCGAGGACGTGTAGCACTGCAAAGATTTTTAAAGGCCTTATGGCACGGGTGGGCACACTTTCTGCAGAGGGCCAGATAAGCAAGTATTCTGGGCTTTCGGACCGTCTAGTTTCTGTCACAGCGACTCACCTGCTGCTGCAGCTTGAAAACGGCCACAGACAGTATGGGAATGGATGAGCACGGCTGTGTTCCAAGACCACCGCATTGACGGACACTGGAGTTTGAAATTCATATAATTTCACATGTTATGAAATAGTACTCTTTTGATTTTCTTCAACCATTTAAAAAATGTCAAAACCCTTCTTAACTGGTGGGCCACAGAAAAACAGGCAGGGGCCCGGATTTGGTCCATGGACCAGGGTTTGCCAACCTCTAACTTACACTATCAGGTGGTCGACCCAGCGATCTCTGCCTCTCTTGGAAAGTCAGAATGGGAATGAAATCAGGGAAAGCAAAACATCATCTCTACGATTTCTTGGAGGAAGACGGTCCAAGGTGCAGGTAAAAATCTTGAATTCTCGGATCAGAGCCTTTTGATCAGAGCTCTCATAAAAGCTTTTAGAAGGGATATTCAGCTAAGTGTATTAAAGTTCTATGGGAGATAAGCCATGACACCATATATGCTGTGCTGCTGTCTTATTTTGCAGGTACCTTTATCAAGCATTTAACATGCTGGCTTGTGGTTCTTTATTTAAGTTTGTTTCCCCTCCTTGGTTATAAATTCTTCCAAGGTGGCAACTCTTTCCTATTTAGCTTTATATGCTCAGTATAGAGTATAAGATCGATCCTCTCACTGACACACAGTAATGCTGTTTGAATTTACTGGTAACATAAAAACCACGGGAGATCATAGAGTATAAAGAACTTCGTAATGTCGTACCCAGTGATAAAAATTAGCTTGCTAATAAGACTGAACATTTTCTAAAAGATTTTCAGTTCTTACCAAATATCTATTATGTGCTAAAAGTTAATCTAGTCGTTTTCACGTGGATCACTTAACCTTTATGGCTACTCAGAGAGGTAAGTGTTACCTTTTATATTTGTAAATAAGGGAAGCAACACACAAGAAGCTAAGTGATAAAGCCAGAATTAGAACTCACATCTTCAGAGGACAAGGCTCCAGCTTTCCCCATTATTATGCAAATCATTTGCAGAAATGCAAAATTATGTACAAAATGTGTAAAAATTACCCACGGGATACCAACTGAACACAAGAAGGCAGCAGAAAAAAGTACTGTGACTATAATGTTCCAAAATTTGATGAATAGAGGAGTAGAATCTTTTGAAAATTTTTCTTCAAAATAAAAACCTTTCTAAGAACAGTAAGAGTAGAGGTTGGAAGAGTGCCCAGGAAGGTACAGAGCACAGGAGTCAAGGGGAATATCTACTTTCTTTTGTAATTACTAAGCCAGAAGCAGAAAACACGCTTCTGCTGACCTAACTTAGCAGAAACCCAGACAAAACCAAGTCATTTTGAGCATCTCAGGATAACTGCAGTCACCAGTACTCAAGAAAGCCCAGTGAAAGGCATCATTAAGAAAGTCAAAGAACCCTGTTGCTGGCCAACAGAGCTGTTGCGAATATCCTGAACTTGAAACCCAGAGGGCAACGTGTGGCTGGTGCTGCCAGTTCTTGCTTATATGAACAAACAGGATATTTAAAATATTTGATTTGAAAAGTGATTTTGTACACTGATTTATTTAGCAAACAGCTATCAGAAACTTTACTGTATGCAGGGTACCATGACTAGATTTTGGAAGAAAAGACAGATAAATAACACGGTTTCCATTTTAAGGACGTTGCATCCAATGGCAAGATGGAGACTCGTTAAGTGTAAGTTTTAGCAGGAGCCATTCAGTTTGGAGAGTTTAGTGGATAATTTCAAAAGTTACAGGCAAAGACCATCTTCAAATGTCTACTTAAAAAATACCATGTAAGGTTCGACCAGGCACATCCCTCGGAAAAATGGTCAGAAAAATGCTCTTTCCACATTTACTTCTTATGTCCAAAATCCATGAAAGAAACGGGGGCTGTGGTCAACAAATCAAGAAACAAGACTACTATAACGAAAAGCGGAACTGATGTGATGTAATCTTCAGGAGAAACCTCCAGCTTGGATCAATCCTCAGTCGATCAAGATAAAGCTGCTGGCACTCAGTTTCAAAATTAAACGCAGTCCCAAAACATGTGGCCAAAGGTGTGTTTTATAATTTGGAATCAAAGGAAGTTTCTTTTGTTTTTTTTCTTCTCATTTCCTTTGCTGGACACAAATGTTCTATGGGACTCTTCTGCCACTGTGGATTTTACTAGTCCAGAAAACTGAACAATTTTATTGGCATAACTGAAATGTTGGTGATGCCTCCTGAGCTTAAGGTCGTGCTGCTTCCCCCAAACCGGCAAAGAGTAAGAGTAAGAGATCCGAGTTCCTTAGAGTTTGGCCGCCTGAGGCTCCATTTGTATAAAAAATTAAAAACATTTCAAAGTAAATTCAATTAGTGAATGTGTATTGCCTGAATAGACTATCCTTCTAAATTTAATATAGCGAACATGACAATTTTATGAGCAAACCAAGTTAGAGATAATATATTTTTATGTTCCTTAAACTAGCAAAGAGACTCCAGAACTATAAAGAACACTAACAAGGTACCGCATACACTTAAAAACTTTCTTTAAAAAAATGAGTTTTTTAACTGTGAGAAGGGGAAGGTTTTTTTTTTTTTTTCTTCTTCTTCTTCATGACTTTAAGGTCCTTAAAACTGTTGTCCTCATCTCTCACCAGCATTACTAATAAACGGTGCTACTAACGGAGGGCTTCAGAGTGTGTGTGTGTGGGTAAGCGTGTTGGGTAAGCGCGTGTGAAGAGAGGGAGGGATTGAAGGCATAGAGCAGTCTGTCTCTAGAAGAGATAGTGAGATCGAAAAGAACAGAACTGAAGGATGAAAAATAAAATTTTAAATCGCTTGTACTATTTACTTTAGATTCCAAGAGACTGCAAGTGAGTCTTTGGTCACTGGTGCAAAGATTAAGGTCTAGGAAGACAAGATGTTGCGTCATGTTCACCATGAGGGCTGCTCTCATCCCTCTTGTACTGCACCCGGGCTTCTGAGGATAAACAGGGCAGCGTGCATCCAGCACAGGCAAGGATCTGGTTCTTGACTAGAAGCGGATATTTGACTTCAAGGATCCTTCCTGAAGGACCGGGATTCTGCCCAGTCAACTTGACAGAGACATTCCTGAGGTCTCCAGGCTTTGCAGGTAGAATTCAGAAGTTCAGCTTTGGAGATCCAGTTCTGTTCAATGACATCCTTTGATGAGAGACACATCCTACGGTCTTGTAGTTTCCTCTGCAGATTCTCTCCACCACACAAATCACCTCACGGTATTAGTGGAAGAAGAGGGTGAGCGATGCTCTCAAAACAGTCTTACTGGGTGGGGGTAGGGAAAAGTAAACTTTAATTTAGAACTAATGGCTAAGTCTATTGCACTTTATTTTTGGTGGTTTACACAATAGTCTGGATCTCCAGCATCTTGTAGATTGATCTGTTCCCAGGATCAAGTTCATTAAAAAAAAAAAAGAAAGAAAAAAGCCTGCAGGAAATTAACATTTTTGAGGATCTACTATGTGGGTCAGGTCCTGGGAAACTTGAATCTTTTAGGTATGAGGTATAATTTACTCACCATAAAAGTCATCTGTTTTAAATAAATAGTTCAGTGAGTTTTAGTAAATGTATGCATTTGTGCAACCCTCACCACAATTTCATTTAAGAATTCTTCTCTTACTTTGAGAAGTTCCCTCATAACCTCTGCAATCCCTCTCCCAACCTCCAGCCCCACACAACCTCCAACTTGCTTTATCTCCACAGTTTTGTCTTTTCTAGAAATTTCATGTATAGGGAATCATATAATATGTGATCTTTCGTGTCTAGCTCCTGTCTGATTAACATGATCTTCTTGAGATTTATCCATGTTGCTCCATGTATCAGTAGGCTCATTTATTTGTATTTTTAAAAAGATTTTATTTATTTGAGAGAGAGAGAAAGTGAGAGAGAACATGAGAGGGGAGAAGGTCAGAGGGAGCTGGGAGCCTGATGTGGGACTCAATCCCGGGAATTGGGGATCATGTGGTCCAACCAACTGAGCCACCCAGGAGTCCCTCATTTCTTTGTACTGATTAGTTTCCCATTTTATGGATATAGCACATTTTGTTTTTCCATCCAATTTATGTGGGAGCAGACTCACTGGATCAGACAGCAAGTGGATGTTTAACTTTTAAACAAATTGCCAAAATGCTCCCAAGTGAATATGCCATTTTACATTCCAACCAACACTGTATGAGATTTCCAGTTTCTCCACATCCTTGCCAACACTTCGGCACTATCTTCTTAATTTCAGCCGTTCTTGTGGGTGGATAGTGACATCTTACTGTTGTCTTATTTTGCGTTTTCCTAGATGAATCTTACCGAGCTCACGTGATCACTTGTCATTTGTGTATCCTCACAGGTGACTATTCACATTTTTTTCTCATGCTAAACTGAGTTTTTATCTTCTCACTATTGAGTTGTAGAAGTTCTTTGTATATTTTGGTTAAAAACCTTTGCTAGATAATTACTTTGCAAATATTTGCTTCCAATCTGTTGCTTGCCTTTTTGTTTTGTTAATAGTGTTTCTGAAGAGCAGAAATTTATGTTTGATGACATCTAATTTACTCATTTTTCTTCTTTTTAATGTCTGTAGCTTTTGTATTGTATCTAAGAAAATTTCTCTTAATCCAAGGAGATTTTCTACTCTTTTTCTGGAGTTTTATGGTTTTAGTTCATAGGCTGAAGTTTATGATCCATTTTGACATAATTTTTTTTGTTAGGAGTGAATTAAGGGTCAATGATCATTACTTTGTATGTGGGTATCCAACTGTTCAAGCACTATTTGTGGAAGAACTATCCTTTCCTTATTACCTTGGTACCCTTGGTTAAAAGAAAAAAGTCAACTGACCACATGAGGGCTGACTTCCGGACTTTTTCTTCTGCATCAGTGATCCACGCATCTATCCTTATGCTAATACCACATGCTCTGGTGTAAAATAGCTTTTGAAATAAGGAAGGGTGAAGTCCTCCAATTTTATTCTTTTTCTTTAGTGTTTAGGCTATTCTAGATCCTCTGCATTTACATGGTAGGATCAGTCTGTCAACGTCTATCAAAGAAAAGAGGTCTTGACAGAGATTCCATCAGATCTATAGATCAATTTGGGGAGAATTGCCAATATTGGGTCCTCTCATCCAGGAATACAGTATATGTTGCATTAACTGAGTTCTCTTATTTTTCCTCAAAAACATCTTGTAGGGGCGCCTGGGTGGCTCAGTGGGTTAAGCCGCTGCCTTCAGCTCGGGTCATGATCTCAGGGTCCTGGGATCGAGTCCCGCATCGGGCTCTCTGCTCGGCGGGGAGCCTGCTTCCTCCTCTCTCTCTGCCTGCCTCTCTGCCTACTTGTGATCTCTGTCAAATAAATAAATAAAATCTTTAAAAAAAAAAAAAATCTTGTAATTTTCAGTGTATAGCCTTCACAGTTCCTATGTTAAATTTATTCTTAAATATTATATTCTTTTAGATGTTACCGTAAATGAAATTAATCAAATCTTACTTTCTGATTTCCATTTCTAGTATGTAGACATGGAATTGATTTTTGCATATTGCCCTTATGTCCTGCAACTTTGCTATACTAATATCCTTGCAGCTTTTTAAAAAAAAATACAGATTACTTAGATTTTTCCATGTACAAAGTCACCTTTTCTGTGAATTGTCTGTGAATGCAAGTAGTCTCATTTCTTCCAATTCTTACACCTTTAATTTTTTGTTCTTGCCTTATGGTCCTTGACATTTTTAAAAAAGATTTTATTTATTTGAGAGACAGAGAGAAAGAGAGAGCAGGAGTAGGTAAAGCAAGAGAGTGAGAAGCAGGTTCCCCACTGAGCAGGGAACCAGACTTGGGGCTCCCTCTCAGGACCCTGAGATCAAGACCTGAACCTAAAGCAGATGCTTAACCAACTGAGCCACCCAGGCATTTTGGTCCTTGACTTTTATTTGGATGATTAGCAAATGTCACTTTAGCTCATTGTACAATGATACTCCTATCCCTTTCATAAATGCTGAAATCACCAATAAATTGAATTTTTTTTTTTAATTGATGGTTTTTAACCAGTGTATGTCACTGCCTACCAGTCAGAACTTCCATTTCAGCAGCACTGTTATCCTTGTTTATAGTGTCTGGGGGCACTTGGGTGGCTCAGTCAGTTAAGCGTCTGCCTTTGGCTCAGGTCATGATCCCGGAGTCCTGGGATCAAGCCCTGCATCGGGCTCTCTGCTCAGCAGGAGCCTGCTTCCATCTCTCCCTCTGCCTCTCACCTCCCATTTGTTCTCTCTCTTTCTCGCTGTATTCTCTCTCTTTCACATAAATAAATACAATCTTTAAAAAAAAAAAGTGCTTGGATAGTTATTTAAAAAATTCGACATACATTTTATTCTCATCATTTAGAAATGGAGAAATAGAAAGCAGGAGAAAGCGCTGCCGTCAGTAATAAGCAGGAGTCTCGTAAACTTAACAACAATTGAGACAATGGTGAACATCATTACGCACGCTGGAAGTGGCAATTCTTTAGCCTGTTACGTGCTCACTGAACTTAATAAGCTGGTCAGCCACGAGAAAGAGTAAAATTAAAGAACATAACATGGCATAGTGAAAATATAACATCAAAAGACCGTATCCAAGATGCAAGGTATAATTAGTGATTTTTAAATATATTTTAGTTCTTTGGGAACTTAACTGCCTTTCTGATAGGTACCACAGATCAATTCTGAGGAACACCTTGGGTCTCATCAAAGTGTGGGATATACCAGGACTTCATTTAATCTTGCACAACTTCTGAGGAAGATAAAATGATTCCCATTTAGAAATCAGAAAATACAGAAATTTAAGTAACTTGCTAAAGTTGTACAGTCAGCAGTGGAGACAAGATTCAAAGTCAGGTCTGTTTGGTTCCAGAAGCTCTAAATTGGGCCCCTCTCGTCTGGCACTATCCACTGCCCTGATGGATACCCTGAAGCCCCAACCTTCCATGCCTGCTCAGGAAGTCCTCAGTTCCATGCAGGTATGGTTCTAACCTTCTCACCAGTGACTCACAGTAACTGTGTAACAACGGGAGAATTTATCTTCCTGGTTTGCGCTCTCCCAAAATACCAGCCCAAAGGCTTGAACACTATAATAAAAAGATCTGAGGTGGTTACATAAATAAGATCCATGTGCAAAAATGTAGAAAGCTTGGTTTGAAATGGATGGGCGATTACCCTTTGAGTTTGGGGGCAGAGATGCCCAGGAAGTTTGACTGAGAAAGGCTATGAAAGTTTTTCAGTGAGGTAAACTCAAGCTTTTCTTCTCTGCTTTCAGTTTTGGGCAGACACATTAGAAAATGAATGCATTCCTGAGCAGAAAAGTGCCTACAAAACCATTTCATTACGGAGGGGTGGTAAAGCACAGCCTTCTCTGTCCCACACCCCGCAGAAAAATTCTAACCCTTGGACACAGAGGATTCAGGCGCAAGTCTTGATAACTCGGGGTTTGCAAAGCCAGAAAAGAGGAGGACACGGAACAGAAAAAAGAAACTATTAAAAGCCCTTCTCATTGGGCCTTAAGTAAACACTCCCTCGCTATTTTGGATTTTGGGGTCAATTAGAAAACATTTCAATCAGCTTTTTTTTTCAAGAAACAAATACAGATTGTAGCTCCTCTACACTCTGGGCAAGCCACAAAACCAGAAGCAAGCACCTCGGTTCCCCCATGTGCCAAATAAACCCTCTGAAGCCGCCCTGTAGGACCCTGCCTTCCGATCAGCACACCTTTGGAAGACAAGTTTTCTTCACAAACCCCTTATTTTAGGTCAGACTGATCTGTTTTTTATCAATCCTCCTCCCCCAGTAAAACACATCTTTTCCAATCCTTACAGTGTTTAGACATGAACAGCAAGGCTTTGGAAAATCTCAGTAGTTAGCAAAATAGTGGAAACGACCTACATGGTTGAGGGACAAGGTGGCTGGCCATCACATCAGGGGTCAGCACCTCCGTCCAGGTCCTCTGCCTGCTGCCTACTTCTGTAAACAAGGGATCGCTGGGACACAGCCGTGCCCGTTCATTTATGTCTTGTCTGTGGCTGCTTTCTTGCTACAAAAGGCAGAGTTGCATGCTTACCACTGAGGCCATCTGGCCTGCAAAGCCTAAAATATTGACTATCTGGTTCTTTATAGAGAAAGTTCGTCAATTCCTGTGACGATACATTTAAAATAACATGGAAAAATACTCCTGTGAGGTTGTCAAGTAAAAAAAAAAAAACAAAACTTTTTTTTAGAAGGATGACATAGTAGTTTAGATGTGGTATCACCAGAATTAGGTAAAACAAGGGGAAATGGGCAGAGAAGAGATAAAAAGGGCCAAGCAGGTGGATTTGGTGGCAGCATCCGGGGTGACTTTCCTTATGCTCATCTCTGTGTTCCAGTTTCCTAACATGACCTCTCATTTCTTTCATCATAGAAAAAAGTCGGAAACGTGCCCGCAACCTTTAGTCCCAACTCGCCCCCAGCGGGTGTGACCACCCGGAGCTCAGTGTCCCGGCCAGGCCCGATCCCCACAGGGGTGCCGCGGGGTGAGGGCAGGAAGACGGCAGGTACCTTATGCTCATCCCGAAGGTGGCTGTCCAGTTCCTCCGTGTGCTTGGTCTCATAGTAGCAGAGCTGGCATTTGTAAGGTTTTAGTTCGTTGTGCTTTTCTATGTGTTGCTGGAGGCTCTCGTCACTGGAGCAGGTGAAGGTGCACTTATCACAGCGGAAAACTACTCCCTGCAAGTATTTGGACAGTTTGGAACGGCACACTTCGATGGGGACAACTCGCTCTTCTGTGGAAACAAATTGAATGGAAAGATGGAAGTTTTTACTGATGGTCCGCACGCGCTCTGTCTTTGGAATAAAGGAAGGAACTCAACCGGTTTTGCTACCTTTCGTGGGTGTCCATGAACTCATGTGCACACTGCCTCTCCCTCCGTTCCCCAAACAGCATCTTCTGGTCCAGGTAAGTGTTTGTAAGACCAAAGCCTCTTGGTGTACTCCATCCCCAGAGTGATCTTTATACCGAGGAGGGAGGCTGGGAGGTGCTTGCTAATTCCTGAATGCAGGTGGCTAACGGAGGGGATGAGACTGGCTGCCACGGTTTACCCAGCGCGATGACGACTGACAGCCCGCCTGAGCACCTCCTTAGTATGTGCTATTTGAGCTGGACCCAGAGATGCCCCTAAGCAGAGAGGGAACAGATGGTTCCTAAGCACCTGTGTGCTCCAATGGTGCACCTTTACTGGCAACTCTCTTAGGCTGGAGGTATTCCTGTTTTTGCAAATCAGTAAAGCAACGGACAGGACTCTTAGTAACTTTCCAAAGATCACAGACGTTGTAATTCGCCCAGCTGTGATCTCCATCCCCGCCTGTCGAAAAGCAAACCGTTTACGGCCCACTGTTTCCAGTTCCACTCCTGTTTCCCCTTCTGAGATGCTCTCAAGAAGACCGTTGTCCTTCTCCTGAAACCAAGGGAATCTCTAATAACAAATTTTAAAAACAAAGGACCTGTAGGTTTTCATTCACTAAAACTCCAGCTCTAACTCAGAGAAGCTCACAAATGAAATGGCTGCGGGAAACATTCAGGGTGTGGGGGGGGGGGGGCTGGGGGGGGGGGGGTGAGGGAGATAGGGAGGATTTGTGCCTTTTCAGACAATCTGTAATCTGATTGTCACAAGGGAAAAAATAAAAGAGAGAGAGGATTTGGGTGCTTTGCCCATTAACATACCAAATGCTGTAGGGCTGGAAATGCGTGTGCTTGTTTATTTTGCACTCTCTCACCCTTGTGTTTAACTGCTCAAATTAAATTTCACACCAGTCTGCCCAGAGTATCGGTGCACGCGCCAGATATCCATAACTGGGATAAAATTAAAATCTGTGCTATTTATGCAAGGATCAAATATAGCGTGTGTTTTCATGCTGTGTCTGGATTTCAGAAGACTCTGGAAGTTTACAAATGGACGCACACAACATATACTTATATTATTTAGAAATAGCAATGTATTATTAAGTCAAGAAAGCGTGATTTATTCTCAGAGTCACTGAGTAGCAACATTTCCAGACATCAGTGCTTTGTGCACTGAGGCAGCTCTCTCTGAGAGCCCTCCCGTTGTGTTGGCCGGGGTTGGCCCTTGGGGAATCCTCCCCACCCAAAGCCACGCTGTGGGCTCAGCAACCACATTCTCACTGCATGCAGGGCAGTCCCTGCCTTGGAAGTCCTTGAATACGGCGATTAACTGGCTAGCAAAAAGCTGGCCAGAGGAAGCGTGGAAGGTGGTGTCTGCTACATATTCCCCAGAGCTCTAATGCATATGTTAGTTTCCCTATACAAAGAGTCAGTCGCTTATTTAGCAATATAAATATTTTTAAACCAAAGTAGAGCAGACAGCTAAGAAACACATGATTATAATGTAATCCACACATTTTCTTAGAATAGCAAATGTTTAACAGTCTTCTAACCATTCAGTTCTATGGTTCGGTGTAATCGGAGGAAAAAAGGCTTTGGCATAAGCCAGCCGGAGTCCTGAGAAAGCCCAGGCCATGACGTTCCACTCGTGGGGCCTGGGGCTTCTCAACAGTAGCTCTCCTGACATTCTGAGGCTCGAAAAGGCTATACTCCGGGGGCTGTACTCTGCCCTGCGGGATGTTCACAAGGGTCCCTGGACTCCACTGACCTGCCCTGGCACCCTTCTTCCCCAGGGGTGACAACCAAAAATGCCTCCGGACAAAGGCACCCTGACTCCAGCTGATGACCACTACTCGACACCAAGTGTCAGCATTACCTCCAGCTGCTCTGGCTAAGACACGGGTGCAAGCCGGCGCCCAAGCACGAGATGGGTACAGGCTGAACCACTGGGATGGGCCCAATGCCTCAGGGGCTCACGGGCAGTGCTCCCACGGACTTTTCTGCCGCCTTGATGCTGCAACCCCCTTTGCTCTGTGTTGGCTCCCACTCTGGGTTGTGTCATTTCTGCTGCATGCACTCTGTCTCCAGCCCTGCCGACTGCCAGGGAGATGGACCACAGCTGGTCTAACAGCCCCTGTAATGATGCCTCCAGCACCTTGGAGACAGCCGTGCGGCCAAGCCTCCAGTCTTCGCTTCTCCCCATAAAGAATCGCTTCTTTCAGACTGGGGTTTTACAGGCCTCCCTTTCAACTGCTCTACCACCTTAGTTTTCTTTGCAGTTTCCCATTTCACTATGTAGATCTAAGTGAATCTTAACAAAGTCATGAGCCCTCAAAATAGCCTGGAGTTTAAATAATAATGATTCATGGAAGTGACCATGGCGATTTACCAGGAGCTCACTCTGTTTCAAGCACTGTTAAGCATTCTACCCTCATGGTTAAATTTTTATTCTCGAAAGACTCTGCAAAGTCAGTTTTATTACCTTTAGTTTATTGGTGTGGAAGCTGAGGACTGGCCTGCTGCACGCCTTCCTCAAAGTCACGCCTCAGGTTCAGAACAAAGTTGTGACCTGGGAGCACAGGTCTCCTGGCTGACCTGTGCCAGCACCCTCCTCTCCTTCACCCCCGGAAAAGAACTCTCTTGGATCATTAGATCCGCATGCCGTTCACTGATGAGCCTCTGATTCCTAACCGATTAAGAGTTCAAGAGCTACAGACATATCTAAGGCAACCATTTCTAGTTGAACTTCTTTCGAGTATCTTCTGAATCAGGTAAGAGGCAGCTTCCTGCTTGCTTCCTCACTCTGAAACATCAGACTTCTCATTTCCAAATGAAGACACCCCAACATTCCAAGTCTCTGGGTTACGTGGACTTGTACTAAGATGTTCATTTTAGGGGGAAAAAAAGTTAATTTTTCTACCTGAAAACACGACTAACACGACCAAGATAAAAAACAAGACAGACTTGGAAAGGTGGGCAAATCACTGACAGTGCCTTCTGAATGAGGTTATTCATTACTGAGGCAAGTCAAGGACATAAAGTTAGAGACTGGAATGTTTCCAGGTATGGATGGAGCCCTGTCTTGGCTACAGAAGCCCAGGGCTCAAGGCTTTTTTTTTTTCTATGAAGGCAGCAACAACTGTGGGTCTTTCTTGACTTCACACCTCTCAAAATTACCTTGGGTAAGAAACCAAGGCTTGAATCACACTCATTGTGACTCAGCTTCCAGAGCTGGCTGCAAAAATATTATGACTTCACCAGTTTGACTACAAGATAGATTGTGTCTCTCATCTCTTCCTACTCAAAGGCTGCTTGGTGCTGCAGCTGGACACGAAGCCCAGGAGGAATGCCCCACGGAAGCCTGTGGGAACCCAAGCGCAACAGAGCTTAGAAGGGTGTGTTGTCAAGCTCCCGTAGAGCTCAGTGGAAGAATCGGCTGAATTCCAACTACCAAGAGGGCGGAGGGTCACTTCTGCTCAAAACAGAGAAAAACCACATCACTGTGGAGTCCAGAGTCACCAAGTAAAAATTCTTCCTGAAAGGCAGACCACAGCACACTTGGGTTTCCTCCCCACAACGTGCCAAGTCTGAACGAAGCAGGGAGAGATCTGGAAGTCATTCACGCCAACAAACTCCGTATGCAAATGATCCTGCTCCGGGGGCTGAGACCCTCTTTGGGCCAAACCAAAGCCCCACCTATTACTCTAGGCCAAGTAAGTGACAAAAGCTGAGTACTAGAAAGCCATTAGGAAAAGAACAATAGTTCCTAAAAAAACAATGGAGTCCAAAACATGACCATAAATGGACACACACAAACGTAAGGACAACGGCTCCTGGTAAGAAGTTACTAATTCTGACGTTAGCCAGGCTACCACTGTCAAATCAGAGAAAGCCAGGAACCACACCTCTCATTCTAACTGGCAAAAGTATTTGGTGGGGATGGAAGGGAATGTGTAATTTCATGGAATAAAATGAAAGACTGGCAATATCACTGTAGCTTTTTTTTTTTCTTAAGAAAAACGATACGGATCAAGTAAATTAAGGGAGATTAGTTTTGTTCCCAAAAGGCGCCCACCTGCAGGGTACAGTTAAATTCAGTATTTGCCCATATATGGGGTTACGGGCTGGGGAGCAGAAGCTTTAAATTAATATGCCAACTGGAGACCGGCATCGGGGATTACACAGCTCCAGAAATAGAAATAAAAATATCTGGCAAAACTGTAATTCAATCTGTACCCAATTTTCCAGGTGCACCAAAGGTGTGCAAGATACATCCAGGCAAAGCTGTCTGTGCACAAGGCAGCGTGATTCCAGTGATGGTGATAAACTCAGTGGAAATGTACTCATGAAAATATTCCCTATTCATGGTCTCTCTTCCCATTAAAGTTTAAGTTCCTTCAGCGCACAGACTGCCCGACTCTTCATGGCTGTATCCCTAGGGATTAAAACAATGCTAGCATTATAGTGAATGTTCAATAAATATTTGTTGCATTGAATGAAAACCCATCAAAAGCCCTACCTCCAACCTTTTCCCTTAAACAAAATTCTTAGGGCTTAATTTTTTCCTTTTCAAGCTGTCCAATCATGGCCAATCTCACCAAATGTTGATCAGAACTAAGTTCCTGAAAGAAATGGGTCTACCGATCCTTGGCTTCAATCTTTCCTAAACTGGTATTCATCAGGTACCCTGGCTTCCCATCTGCCTACTGAATAAAGTTCAAACTCCTACATTGGTATCCAAGCTCTACCTAAGTTGGCCAGAACACACTTTACCAGTCCTGTCCCCTATATTCCCTTCAGTCTCACTCAGAACACTCAAACACCACTATGTTAACACACCTTGCTCCCACGTACCTGAGTGGTCTAAATTTTTCCTTCCCACTCATGTAGTGGGTCCAATAGTGTCCCCCAGAAGCTTATGTGCACCTAGAACCTTGATATGAGACCTTATTAGGACATAAGGTCCTTACAGATGAATGTAACTAGTCAGGATGAGGTCACAGTAGTTTGGGTGAGGCCTAAATTCAATGAGTAGCATTCTTAGAAGAAGAGGAGAGGACATACAGAAGACATGCAAAGGGAAGATGGCCATGCATGGACAGAGGCAGAGGTCAGAATGACGCAGCTATAAGGCAACGATGGTGGAAGCCACCAGAAGTGGGGGAGGGCCACAGGAAGATTCTTGTCTAGAGCCTTCAGAGGGAGCCTGGCCCTGCTGTCACCTTGGTATCAGACTTCTAGGCCCAAGAGCAGTGACAGTACACTGTTGTTTTAAGCTACCTAGGAAACTAACATGCCCTGACTTCAAACTTCTTTGCCTTCTTAAACATTATCATAGCTCAGTTTGAAAGCCACCCCTCCACACCACCTTTCTCTACTCCCAACACAAATACACCTGCCACCATGAATCTCCTAGATACCCATCACTCACTACATCACGGAGACTTACGCACATGCTTCATCTCCTTGAGGAGGGAGGGTCCTGGGTCTTATATACCTTATCTTGCCCAAGAAGCTAGCATAGTGCTGCACATAACAAGCAAGTAATGGGGGCACCTGGGTGGCTCAGTGGGTTAAGCCTCTGCCTTTGGCTCAGGTCATGATCCCAGGGTCCTGAGATCGAGCCCTGCATCCGGCTCTCTGCTCAGCGGGGAGCCTGCTTCCTCCTCCTCCTCCTCCTCTCTCTCTCTGCCTACTTGTGATCTCTGTCTGCCAAATAAATAAATAAAATCTTTAAAAACAAAACAAAACAAGCAAGTAATGAATGCTTGCTGAATGCATGGACACACAGTATGCTCTTTTGCCACAGCCCACATAAAACCATGATCATTTCTCACTCAAATTTCCCATGAATAAAATGAACTCCCCTCCCTTTCCTCCCTATTTAAATATATCATCCTATTGAGATAAAAAGCTAAGGCAAGTCTTCTTGCAAGCTGTATCTCAGTCCCAGACCAGCTCAGAAGTTGTTTTCCTTCCCTTTCATCCCAAGTATTTTAATGAACCCACGCCTCAGAAAGCCCTCTTACTGCAGGCCCTAGAGACCAAAGATGCTTACTCATCCCCAGAGCAAGGAGAGCCCAGGTGCAGGAAGAGCCACCTCTTGTTACTTTGATTTCAACCCCAACTTGAAATTGCAAGGCAGACACCTAGCCCTGTCTCCTGACTCGTCAGGACCAGCTTCCCACTAAGATGCCCTTTTGGATTGAGATGGACACCAAAGCCAGGCCGCGACACAGATGGCAGACACGGTTTTTCTGAGATTCTCAGCCATCTGTGGTCCCCTGGTCCTCAACTCTGACCTCCAGCCCCACAGGTGGTTCTGCTCTCAGGCCCAGCTGCCACAGCCACGAGAATGCTCAACAGGGTGACACAGCCACCCTCCCAGGGAAGAGACAGCGATGCCTGGTGGTTATACGCATGGGCTGTGGGGTCAGACAAGCCTGGGTTTGGATCCAGCTGAGTCACTTTTTAGTCATTTGGATCTTGGGTCACACTCAGTCTCTCTGAACCTTTTACCCTTGTGATCAGCGGATTAACAGTAATACCCACACCATATAGGGCTTTGTAAGAATTCTATAAAATGACATATTGGACCCACTTAGTACAGCACCTGTCTTCGTCAACACTCAGTGACAGTAATCTGTTGTTGTTAATGTTGTCATTATTACTGTTGATCCTCAAACGCCCCTTCGTTCTAGATCATGCACTTTCCGACCCTGATAAGGATGATATTTATAGATTTAGATGGCTCTTTTAACATAAATGACCTCTACAAATAAACAGCAGAGACCGCAAGGAACCACCGACGGGCAGTATGACGGAAAGGTCCCGGGCTCAGAGGCCCGGAGTTGACTCACTGCCCCGTGAGCCCTCGGGAGACCCTGCTTCAACCGGCCCCCTGTCACCGTCCCTGTGCGCCTTCCCAATGTGTCCGTGGTGGGGATCATACATGCTCCACTTCGGAGAAATTCCTCTCAGGTTTTGGTGTCTAGGATTCCTGACAATCTCCTGAACACAACTTCCAGAGTCCAGCCAACACCCCAAATCCAACAGATTCCGTTTTCTTCCCCGCCGCGGGAGGCTGGGCTCTCTTGAGCGGACCTGCAGACCGCGGCCGACAGGCGCACGACACCTCACAGCGCTCAATGGACCCCAAACTGTCACTGAGCACCCTCGTACTGCCAGGGGACTTGTGACTGGTCTCTCCTCAGTCTGCATTTACCCCAACTTCCCATTTGTTTTAATCCTGTCATTTTGCACAAGTATCTTTAAGAGACCTTAAATCCTTTCCGAGATGGCCACGAGTAACCACACTGAATCCAAGAAAAAGCAGTGTCTCTCAGTTTCACATTTCATGCACGTGACGCATGAATACAGGTAATAATACTAGCCCTTACGATGCTGCTGGACAGGAGTGACTTTGTGTCAAGAGTAGCACTCCAAGGGCTTTTCTCAGCTTTAGCATTTACTCTCTGTGTCCCCCCACCACACACACACACACACACACACACACAACCCTTTCTAGAAACCGCCGCTCATTAGCCACTGAAGCTTGGAGCCCACCAGGCAGCAACATGGGAAGCCAGGGGAATTGACCACAGAAATGAGGATTCATCATTTCTGTCTGCTCAGCAGGAACACTACTCATGGCCTCTCCGCACCACACGTGGGCTGGGGGACCAGAAGCCAGGTAACTGACGTGGCACCCTGGGTGGGACCACTCTGGCCAAGAATTCCTGCCTCCGTGTTCCGAGGCTGCTTCTCTCATCCTGCAAGTGGACATCCCAGCCAGCAGCGACCTCATGTCTCCTCAGAGTGGCCTAGGCAGGAAGGAAATCTGAGGGCGCTAAACGGAGCCTTCCACGGGGTGTGCAACAGAGATGGGCAAAATGTCACAAAATGCAATGGCCCAAGACAGTGGTGCTGGGGACATGCTGGACACTTTGAAAATGCTCCAAAAATATCCAGCATGTCAAGGTGTGTGACATCTCAGCAGGACAGCAGAAGACACACTCACAGTTTCTGAGGCCCACGTGGCAAGCATGGAAAAGCCTCTTAAGGTTAGAGGCCAAGGAACGAAGAGGGGGATGAGGAGGGAGGAAAGGCACGAACAAAAGATGTAAGATCCGTGGACGGAAACCGCCCAAGAGACTAGCAACCAGGATTCTGGTCATCTTTTTCCATCTACCTCTGGCTTGAATCCTCTTTGGACAAAGTAGTTTTTACATAAACATATTTTTCCTTCCAATGCAGGAAGCCTGTTGTTTAACAGTGTTGTAATTGGCCAAGAGTAAACTCAACTGAAAGGAAAACCAAAGAGGACTTGAAAGAACCATCCCTGTTTATCAACAGGAAGCCGCACGTCCAGAACACCCAGTATGTATCCACCACGGAACGCACCAGACCCTCGGCGCATCATTTTGTAGGCTTGACTGTCCTCTCTTCTTAACAGATCAGAGAGCAGGCCAGTACAGGAGGCTTTAAAACCAGAACTTAAATCCGAAGCCTCTGGGATTTCTAACATCAGACCACTTTTATTTTTAAGACTTTTTCCTCTCTCCATTCATCTCACGGGATACTCCACGCTCTGCTTTGGAAATCATCACTTCAGGCTCCCGCCAGCGAGTCGCCTGCAACCACACAGCTCCTCACATTTTGTAATGAATCCTCACCCGTCCGTTCTGTCTCCCATTCGCTCCTTCCTCAGCAAGGCGGTGAGGGCAGAGGAATCAGAATGTAAAAACCCCTCACGCTGGGAGGCCCAGAAGTGTTCACTGCCCAACCCATCACCTTTGCCTCCCTCCACGTGGAGCAGATCCTTGTGGCAGGAAGGGGTTTTTAATCATGGGCTGTCACTGTGGTCATCCAATGTGATTTCCTACCTGGAGAGAAGGGGAGGAACCAGGGACCAGGGCAAAGCGGCCACCTCGAGAGGGGCGTCCCTGAAATGCCGCCCGCAGCCCACGTCCCAAGAAAACCACATTTAGGAAGATTACCTCGGTGCAGCACGATGTGGTCAATCATGTTGCGTTTGTATTTGGTGTGATAGAGGCAGAGAGGACAGCGGAGATCTTTGGGGCCCTCCTCGGGAACCGCCGAATGCCCAGCTTCCACGTGCATAGTAAAAGCAGATCTGAGAGAGAGGTGGGGGAGGGAGACAGGTGAGGAGTGTGACAAGGGATCGTGTCACTCCCACATCCCCTGGGGGCTACCTCACTAGGCTTCTGCATGTGACTCCCCCGGCTTGAGGGCCCAAACCAGAGTCGTTCATCATGTTTCCAGACCACAAGCTCCTTGGTCACTCATCCACTACCTGGACCTTGTTGTGCAGGGCTAACTTCCTTTTTGAAAATTTCTGCCACTTGGCTGGGGTCAGGGCTTACTTTGGAAAGAAATGGACTTCCCCAAACACCTTATTCTAGAAGATGAGAAGCTGCCGATGAAAAGCAAAAAGCCAAAGTCCCTAAGAGAAAGAGGTTCTCACTGTGCGTGGAAGGAGGAGGACAGGAGTCACGTGGACTTCGCAGCTGCCTACGTGACTCCGCACAGGTCAGGGCCGAGACGGCAAGTTGGCTGGGACGTCATGGCGGCTGAAGATCCGCTAAACTAAACTCAAAACGGGTGTACCAGCCTGAAGGCGGAAGGCTACTGCTGCCTTCCCCTCTATCCTTTTCAAAACTTCACCATTTACAAAGCCTTCGGTGTCTCATAAAAATGGATGAAACCATGCGTCTAAGGGGCAAGGTCCCCTTCTTATTAACTCAAGTGCTTCTCTCTGGGGAAACATGTACACCTGTCAGTGGGCCCTTGTTATCTGGGTCTTTAGCCTTTTCTCAATTCTAAGGTCACATACATATTTATCTGAAAAACAACTGAATTAATAGTCAGAGCTGTAACACACTTCCCATCGAATCCCATCAACTAAGGTGTTGGTGGAAAAGAACCTTGTTCTTCCGATTGCTTTTTGTTGGCCATGAAGCCTGTCTTGAAGTACTAGAGTGGCCTATGGCTCAGGTACTAACTACAGTAGGAGGAGATAATAATAGCTTTACACCTGTAATACAGCCATCTAATATTATATTATTATAATAGCTGGCTATGATATTATAATGCTTATTAGTGTTTCCTTTGCGCCAGGCACTATTCTGAGCACTTTAGATGTATTGGTTCATTTATTCCTCCTACGAGTTGTATAAGTGAGGTAGTATTACTATCTTTATTTTGTAGATAAGGACCAGGAGACACAGAGAAGCTTAGGGACTTGTCCAAAGTCATACTGCCAGCCTGCAGCAAAGTTGGGGTTCAAACCCAGGCAGCCAGGCTCACATTCTGCACTCATAACCACTAAACTAAGCAGTATTGCACAGAATGAGATTAGATCAGAAGCGTCCAGAGCACGTGACAGGAAGCACTCTGTTCCTTGAGCTCACTGATTCTATTATACACAGGGGCAAAGGTGGCTTTGGATTATCTGTTTCTGGATCGGAAACAATGTCTCTACAGTTGTTCAGTTCTAGTCTTCACAGCGCTGGAGTCTTGATTCTCTGGGTGTCTCTCAACAATATGATCTTAAGAAATAGGAATTTTCTGTAAGGGTAGCAGGGAAATCATAATTGCTGGATGTTCTCTCTTGGCTTTGATTTTGCTTTCAGAAACACAGATTTTCCCCCTAAAGACAAATCTAAAAAAGGGAGGATAGTCCTCCACAGGAAAAAACACACATAGCTTCATGTACTGGGCCCAAGAAATCCCTTACCACACTCTGACACTTCTTGGCTGCCCATTTGCTCTAACATTTAAACTTGTTTGTTCTGATATAGCGACTGCTTCATTCCCAAAACCCCTTCCACAAGCCCCAAAGCAGTCCTCTGGAACTAGCCTCCTTTTGTGAAGACTGGACCCGATCCCTCCCCAGAAGAATGGAGGGAAGTGTGTGGTGAGGGGCGGAGCAGGCGCAGCCACCTTGTTTCTCAAGGCCGTTCTTCACGCCACTTACTTAAAGCCTGTGTAAAAGGAGCAGTCTTTGCACTTGAAGAGCTTCTTCCCACCATGCTTGTCCCTGTAATGGCGTCTGATGCTCTGGATGTAGCCAGAGGAGAATTCACAGAATTCGCAGTGCAGAACAGCCTCGGTTTTCTGCTCGGCACCCCCGGCGGCCCCGGAGAGAGGCACGGGGCTGACGCGGCTGTTGTTCCTCGCCAGCGCAGCGGACTGATAGTGGTTCAACTGCTGCTGAACATCTGGAGGTTCGGAATAGGAGGAGTCTGTGGACAGACGGGGAAGAGGACACCGGACACAGAGAACACAGTGGAGCTTTGACCCCTGAAAACCCCCGACATTAGTCTGCAGTGTTTTTTCTTTTCTTTCTTTTCTTTTTTTTTTTTTTTTTAAAGACGATGACTACGATCCACCTTTCATCTTCATTTACATCCTACCACACAGATCTGGGGAAAGGCAGGTAGGAAGGAAGTGTCTCTTCTTCTCGTCTGACTTTGAGGGCTCACGGCATTTAAAAATAAAACTCTGAGGTGACAGGTTTCAAAGTGAAGGAAGAAAGTCAACTGTGGTCTAAAGGAAACAGCAGCGTGGTAACGGGCTGCCGCAGAGCACCCACCCGTCCCCATAGGTGAGATAAATAAACGCACAGCAAGTACACAGGCACCGTGGTGAGAAAGGAAAGTCGATGATGTCATATGTCCTCCTCTGCAGCCCAGAATTATTCAAGCCAACCCCCCCCAACCAAAAGGTCTTTAACGGAAATGCTCGAGCACATGGCACTCGCAAATATAAAAATGTTTTATGCCTTCACAGTCAAGTGATTTAAAATTTAAAATATAAAGATCTAATAGTGTTCTCCTGGAATGGATGTTTAAAGCTTAGTCAGCATTAAGATGGAGATTTATTCATAAATCCCATTAAAATGAAATTCCAAATAAGTTTCCCTGAAAGGTATTTTCAAGTTTGCAATCCGGAGGAAAAATGTCGGAAATGACAGCCATAAATCTTAACCCTGAGAAGCTCCAGTGGAGAAATGTGGTGGAGAAATCTGATCTAGATGGGAGGTGGGAAAAATCTCGGTTTCTTAAAAACTCAAAGAGAGGAGGGAAAGGTCTTGAACCTCTTCCCAACGTGCTGCTTTGAATGTTGAGGCTACGCTTTCGACAACATTGTCCTGTATAACCTACAGCTGCCTATGAATGACATGAACGGAGTCCTAAATACCCCTCAGATGAATTTCAGTGTAACTTTCCTTGAAAAGAAAACAAAGGGCTCTTTTTAAAAAGCCTTTCAAAAAGCAAGGGGGGGAAGGGGTTAGAAACTGTACAAGCCTCCTCCTGATTTGACGGACACTTCATTTTCCAAAGCACGATTCCCCGAGGCAGGACACGGAGGAATTCTGTAAAACCCGTATTTGATGAAAACTAGTACCATCCATCCCGTTGGCCTCTTGGAGAAGAAAAACAAAAACCAGAGCAGCCTCCCTTATTGTGAGGCCGCCTCCTGTCTTCAAAATACTAAAATACCTTCCCTTCTTGTTCTCCTCCTCCCCCTCCTCAATTCGTATTCCTCAAGATGGAGAAAAAACCCCTTTGGAAATTGTAAACAAACCTGCCACACACACAAAAATAAAACAAAAGGAAACTTGAACAATACCTCTGAGCCTCCATGGGTTCATTACCAGGTGTAAACTGAAGACAAAGGAAGAAAGGAATGACACAACCGAATTCATTTTACTCAAGTCTTTTATCTTTGGTTTCTTTATTCCTCAACCCTAGCTGATGAACCCACTCAGGATCACAATAATGCAATTGTCAACTTCTCATTCTTCCTTTCAATAGCAGGTTTGTTTACCACCGCATGGATTGTTCAAGATGTTTTCTATTTAAGCTCTCAAGACTAGTTTCTGCTTAATGCAGGCACAAGGAAGCGCACGAGGAAGTGCAAGGTGTACTCCCCCTCTCTTGTTAACACAGGCCTGAGCCGTGGGCTGGGCACTGCTCTGCCAGCCTCCCCCATGAGACCCCCATCCTCCTGTTTGCTCTTTGCTCTGCAGGATTGAAATTCTGGGACCAACAAGACCAAAGCCAGGTCTTATTGCTTGTGAGCTCTCGGCCACCCACAAATCTACCCAGAAACCAAAATGAACGTCCCAAGGAACGGTCCGTTTTTCCAAAAGTAGCTGCCAACTCCCTCCAAGACTCGATACCCAACTCAGCGAGTCCTGAAGGCTAGCATGGAGGCTGGTGGTCACCTCAGACACAGGCCTCCGACAGTTTCGATTCCTTTATTATAGAAGCGTAAAGTCCATTGTTTCGACTCAAATCATAAGCCAGGTAAATTCATCTCCCTCTACCTTCCATCCACCCCAACTTCACACCTGCACTAATCTCTTAGGGAGACTCCCTCCAAGGGAAGGGAGTCTTCTTTGATTTAACACACTTGTCTTGTCTCTAGGGTCTATTGCATTTCATTCCATCCGTCTCAAAAAACGAATTCTAAATTTTAACTTCAGTATATATATGTTACACGAAACTTGAGGAAACAGAAATGCAAGAAGTGGTGAGGGAAAGCATTCCAAGAAAGGGAGGCTCAGCGCACTTCCTTTGTAAATGGCAATGCAAAAGGAACAGCCGTGTGTACCATGTTATGGATTCCTTTTTATTTTTTTCTGGTTAAAATCAGATGGACAGGTTTATTTACAAAGATAGGCAAATCCCACCACTTATGGTACATTTGTAATAATGCCCAGGTTACAACTTTTTGGGTCTTCCTAGAGCTTTACTTTCCTCTCCGGTGCCAAGACACACTATGTCTTTCATTCTCTCTCACTTGGGAGTTTGTGAATAATGTACAATTTTAGCACTTTGGGCACTAACGTGACAAAGACGTGAGCGTGTATGATTCCACCGATCTTAAAAAAGCCCATTTGCTAAACGACATAACATTCCAACTTGTTCACGAGACACAGCCTGAGGAACAGGAAAAGGGTCGTTTTTGTGCCCAGGTTAGAAAGGCAAGCAGATTGTTAGTAGTGAAGGGACACGTCACAGAGGTTTAAAAATCATCATGAAGACTATTTTCTTCATTCTGAGCTTACAGAAAGTGAAAAAACCCTGTTTCTGCCAGCCAGGTTTGTGGTCACTGAGATATACAGCACCGGAAGCAGAGGGAGGGAATGCAGGGGGAAACTGAACCCGAGGTGGTCACTCAGATCACATTTTTTTCAGTTAGATGGCCAGTAATCCTTACAGGGGAAACCAACAACAGAGACCAGGCTGGTCCCTACATTTCTAACCCAATCCTGACATATGCCTGCCATCTAAAAGCTTAATTCTCTCGTGACTTTGTTTACATGCAAAGCTTTAGAAATTACATTATCAGGTACAGCTATAGTTGTAAGATGAATCTAAGTCATGGGTAGCTATCCATTTTGTCACCAGTCTATAAAAATATATTTTGTAAAATCAAGATCAAACTCGAATTTTAGCACGGATGGTCATGGTGCTTATGGATGTAGGTTTGTAATTTATTGAAAAGCCAGCAATTAATTCTCACAACTACAGTGTGCAGTTAGGTTCTCATCCCAATTTTACCCATGAGGTAGCTGAGGCAGTTGGTTACACGGCTAGTAAGAGGCAGAGGTTGGATTTCACCAAAGATTCATCAGAATCTAAAATCTGAGTCTTGCCCATCAGGTGTCTATACCCAATGGTGACCTGGGGTCCCGTTATACAAGTCAGAAGAATGAGAAAGAACATCTGAGTGGTCCATCAACAATAAATACATAGCAGAGAGCAGGGAGAAAAGGTGACAGAAAGATTGAAAGTCATGAAAATCATTTTAGAATAGATAGAAATGAAAACGGAACAGATAGGGGATAACAGTGAATGGGATGTGAATGGGCCTTTCAGAGCATGTGGGGGGGAAAAAATAAAGCAAGGTACGTGGGAAAGAAAAAGAATATCCAAAATTTTAAGATGCTTTATAAAAACAAAAACACGGCATCACATAGGCGACAAGTCCACCAGCAGGCTGCGCAGGAGAACACAGCAGATACCCAGCATCAGAAACCTGCCGGCCCAAATGTTACACTTGCACAGATGCCTGATAACCTGCCCTAAAATAATGCTGCTCTGAAATTCCTCAGGTGGGATTTGGCTGGAAAAGAAAGGTACATGGCCCGGAGACGGGTGGCTGCTTTCCGGTGGCTCTTGGACAGGCTTTTGAACCAAGGAAAGGGCTGGGTTCCAGAGGAAACCTCCCAGCCCTCTCACTGAGTCATGTTCCTGAAGAAGTGGAAGACCATCTTGTTAAAGTCTATCTCCCAGAATGCCACCAAACCCAGGGGACTATCACTTCAAGGGGCTTTTTTCGTTCTTCTCTTTTCTTGAAAAATTAGCCAGCAGAGAAACAATCGTAAGAAATTTGATTTTATAAAGATGAATGACAAATACGTGAACTCTGGCAGTACAAAAAGCATGACAGAATGAAGCATTCTGGAATATTCTGAGGCTACAAACATTTAGTTAACACCCTCTTAGTGCCAGCCTATGCGCGGGCTCTAGAGTCAAAGTCCAAGAAGACACCTTCTCAGAGCTGGGCTCTAGCAGGGGGGCGAGCAGAGCTGTTGTGACAACACAGGCCTTCTCCACGTCTGGCAAACTTAACCCCACTGATGGCAAGGAGAATAAATGAAGAGTGAGTACCAGGAGAATTTAGCTGTTGCAAGATTAAGGGAGACCCAAAGAAGAGTAAGAATCAGTTGGGCAGTAAATTGTGGGTGCTGCAGAGGAGAACCCCCTTATGTACTGAGTGATCCAAAAGGGAAGCTGTACAGGAAGATCGGTTCTCAATTTTCTGCAGCTCCAGAGAGGATGTGAGTGAAGGTACAAAAGTGGCAGAAGGAGCTTAGTGCCAGCAACCACACTTAATTCTAGCAGAGCTAAACTTTCGTGCAGACTTGGGGAGGCAGGCTCTTTTGGTCAGCGTGAACCAAGTACCAGGAGAAAATTAAAAGACAAAGGATCTTAGGCAAGCACATGAGGGGTGCCCAAGGGGGGCAAATACTTCAATTATATCCATTTGTTCAGCAAATACTTACCGAGCATCTACGTCAACAGAAGACTCAGTTCTGGGCACAGGATTTCCTGCCCTCAAGCAGCTCACTGTCTCAGATGGACATGTAAAGAACTCATTATGATAAATGCAGAGAAATAAACATCTTGATAGAGGCATCCACAAAGAGCTAAGTGGAGAAGAAGCAAAATCAGTATGTGGTGACTGACAGAATGTTGGAAGAAGAGAGACGGAGGAGAATGACAAAAGAAACTTTGAGGGCCCATTAATAACTAGTACTAGTCAGTGTGTTCATTAATGAAGTAACACTAGATATGAAGATGCTGGAATGTTTGATTCACCACACTTCCACCTTAAGTCTTAAATAGAAATGAAATAACTCCATTTATACCACAATGAGAAAAAGTCACTTAATTCCGACACGGAAAAGGAATGAAGATCAGAGGATGAGTCTGAATGGAAAAATATGTATGCCAGAGAGTAGGGTAGATCGCATAAGGGAGAATTTAAAATCTTCTAAAATAGCATAGAAAGTTCAAAATAATGCCTGAATTTTAATTTTCTTGAGAAACACAGGCGAGGTGGAATCTTTGGGGTTTTCCACAAAAAGTATCGTATCATCTGCAGAGAGTGAGAGTTTGACTTCTTTGCCAATTCAGATGCCTTTTATTCCTTTTTGTTGTCTGATTGCTAAGGCTAGGACTTCTAGTACTATGTTGAATAGCAGTGGGAGTCAATCCCATTTACAAATGCACCCAAAACCATAAGATACCTAGGAATAAATTTAATGAAAGAGGCAAGGAAATCTGTATTCAGAAAACTATACAATACTTACAAAGAAACTGAGGAAGACACAAAGAAATAGAAAAACATTCCATGCTCATGGATTGGAAGAATAAATATTGTGAAAACGTCTATGATACCTAAAGCAATCTACACATTTAATGCAATCCCTAACAAAATACCATCGACTTTTTTCACAGAAATGGAACAAATAATCCTAAAATTTGTATGGAACCACAAAAGACCCTGAAGACCCAGGGGAGTATTGAAAAAGAAAAAGCAAAGCCGGTGGCATCACCATTCTGGGCTTCAAGTCCTATTGCAAAGCTATAATCATCAAGACAGTATGGTACTGGCACAAAACAGACACATAGATCAATGGAACAGAACAGAGAGCCCAGAAATGGACCTTCAACTTTATGGCCAACTAATCTTTGACTAAGCAGGAAAGAATGTCCAAAGGAAAAAAAGACAGTCTCTTCAACAAATGGTGTTGGGAGAATTGGACAGCCACAGTGGGTTAAAGCCTCTGCCTTCAGCTCAGGTCATGATCTCAGGGTCCTGGGATCGGGCCCCGCGTTGGGCGCTCTGCTCCGCAGGGAGCCTGCTTCCTCCTCTCTCTCTCTCTCTCTGCCTGCCCCTCTGCCTATCAAATAAATAAATAAAAAAAATCCTAAAGAAGAAAAAAAAAAAGAAATGGGCAGAAGACATGAACAGACATTTCGGCGAAGATATCCAAATGGCCAAAAGACACATGAAAAAGTGCTCAACATCACTCGGCATCAGGGCATCAAAACCACAATGAGACAGATACCACCTTGCACCAGTCAGAATGGCTAAAATTTACAAGTGTGGAAATGAGAGATGTTGGCCAGGATGCTGAAAAAGGGGAACCCTCCTACACTGTTGGTGGGAATGTAAGTTGGTGCAGCCACTCTGGAAAACAGTACGGAGGTTCCTCAAAAGGTTGAAAATAGAGCTACCCTATAACCACCAATCATACTACTAAGTATTTACCCCAAAGATACAAATGTATTGATCCGAAGTGGCACCTGCACTCCAGTGTTTACAGCAGCAATGTCCGTAATAGCCCAACTATGGAAAGAGCCTAGATGTCCATCAACAGATGAATGGGTAAAGAAGATGTGGTATATACACACAATGGAATACTATGCAGCATATACACAATGGAATACTATGCAGCCATCAAAAATGTAATCTTGCCTTTTGTAACAATATGAATGGAACTAGAGGGTATTACACTAAGCAAAAGAAGTCAATTAGAGAAAGACAATTATCATATGATCTTGCTGATATGTGGAATTTGAGAAATAAGGCAGAGGATCATAGGGGGAGAGAGGAAAAAATGAAATGGGACAAAACCAGAGAGACAAACCATAAGAGACTCTTAATCTCAGGAAACAAACTGAGGGTTGCCAGAGGGGAGGAGGGTGGGAGGGTGATGGGCACTGGGGAGGGTATGTGCTGTGGTGAGTGCTGTGAATTGTGTAAGACTGATGAATCACAGACCTGTACCCCTGAAACAAATAATACATTCTACGTTAATAAAAATAAATAAAAAATAAAATTAGTTACCCCTTAAAAAACTAAACAAACAGGCAATTTAGCAACTCAAGTCTGGTAGTAGAAGGAACCAGAAATAGAATATTACCTGTGAATAACTGAACTGCAACTACTGTAAATATCCAAAGTATGGGACCTCCAAAATGCTGGAAATACAGCTCACTATTTTCAGTCAAGAAATCATAGAAAACTGGAGAAGGGGACACTAACAACACCAAGAGAGCAGTTAAAGATCTACTTTAGTTAATAGCTGGGAAACTTCTGGGATGCCATGCAACTTCTATCATGCAACTGCTCATAAATGTGGGCAAAGGACAAAGAGACTCTATGTGTTTTCACATCTGTGCTACGGACCCAGGTATCTGTGGGGACGAGAAAATCCTGCTGCCATGAGAAACTGAGCAAGCTCTGAGATGACGGAGTCTTCCTCTAATGTTGAAAAAAAATTGTCAGACTCTTTACACCTGAGGTGCTGAAGGCCGATCTCCTCTTTGCCCAACTTCTCCTTTTGCCCTTTTGTTCCTTTGCCCACGTGTCTGAACGTTAGTGAATGGCTCACCACTTCGTTCTAGTTTCAGCTGTCAGATTCTTCCTCCCAGCTGTCCTTGGCAGCAGCACCTGAGCCAAGTACACTGTCCCAGAGACCTGTGTCCCACTCAGCTCCAACCACTTCCCTCTCTAAGCCTTCCCTTCCCATTGTTCATTCAGGCCCTCATATCCTGCATGGGCAGCTGGAACAGTCTCCAATCTGGTCTTCCTTCCTCAGATATCTGTTCCACTCCAGCCAGCAAGCACATCACAGACATGTTATCACTCACATGGTTATGACAGGATTATGCCACTGGGCCCAAGGGCGAGGTCTTGATTCCTGAGTGCGGAATGTAGAGCTCTTCAGTCTGGCCCCAGAGCAGGTGTTCAACCTCACTTCTAGCTCATTCTCAATTCCCAGTTGCACATTCTGCCTATTTCACCATTGGGAGTCCTTGACCAGGGCCACCAAGCACTCTTCCTCCTCTTTTTGCCTGACAAATACCTACCCATCCTTCAAAGTGCCGCTGAAATGTTGTCTACACTGTGATGACTTTTCCCAACAATCCAGATAGGACATTGCTCTCCTCGGTGCTCTGTCAGCACAGACACACTGGGTTTCTCGCCCTGATCTCATTACACCTCACATTACACTCACACAGTCCCTTAAGCAACCTCCACCATCACATTTGGCCAGACCAATGCCTCTGACCCTAAAACACCTTGACCCAAGAAGACCGAACGCAGCAGTGTCTGGACTAGCGCTGGGGGTTACCCTCCAGCAGGCCCATCCATCTCTGCTTCCAACAGTTGAGCTGATGTTAACAACAACCCACTGGATTAGCTCCCAGACTTCTCTGTACCTGTCCTATTTGCTACCGAGCTTGTCTGACGTCATTAATATGACCTAAAATGATGAAATATGGGCACAAGGTGTCATTTCTATGAAAGCTACATTGAATGCTTTGGAAAGACTTGATAAAGTCAAGTTGCTAAAAACAATTTTTTTTATGTCAAATTATGTTTTGGCAAGACCAACTATAAAAGATTAAGGACATAAAAATCTAGAAGGATTATGCTCTAAGACTGTTTCACGAATGTCTAAATTACCACTCCACTTAAAAGGAGCGGACTCTGGAAGTGACACATGATACAACGAGGATGCCTGTCTTTTATGCCATGGAGGAAATGGGGAACTTCAACTGAAGGACTCCAATACATACGCTTGGCCCTACATCTCAATAGTGGTGAATGAATCTATTTTGTAGATGAAAATAAGACGCTTAAGACATTTTAAAAAGGATTCCCTGCATTTAGTAACTTTCAAATATAACTGAGAAGGTGGGTATTGATCACATCAAAATAAGAGTTTCTACTACATCAGTCTATATATTTGTTCCCAGTTTTCGATTAATTTAGAGAATATTTATTGAGAGGCTTCTACGTGCCAGGCACCTCAAAGCACTTGGGATACATCAGTAAGAAAAAACAAGGATCCTTGTGGAGCTTACATTTTAGATCAGCAGGAATAGTACCTTACATACTTTTATAGCCACAGAAACTCACAGTCCTTTCATAAAGAAAGGTACTTATGAGAAAAGATATGTAGGAAAATGTTGCAGGATTGAATTTGTGTACAACTTTCTTAAATGTGGGCCTGTCTGCCTATCTGTCCATTTATCACCTATCATTTGAAGTTACGAATACACTGCCAGGATGATTCACAGACTCAAAAAGTTTACTTATTTAATAACTTTTCTTAGGTTCTATCTGAATCCCTTTGAAACTCAACTCCCTCTGTTCCTCAAGATACCTGTTGTTTATTTCACACTATTAACACAGAGCAGAACCTGGCCTCCAGAAGAATACCAACAAGTACAAATCATCAATGCAACTTTCCAAGCACTTCCTTTGAAGAGTCTTAAAAATGCTCTCTGTGGGCCACTCTAAAAGAAAATCGTATTAGAAACAAAGCTATGGAACACGAGACATATCAACTCTTTCTGGATAGTGTCTAAAGGGGAACATAAATCTCCAGAGGCAGCCACACTATTTTATTTCCTTCTTTTGATTGTGCCTTGAAAATCTCCAGGCCAAGGACCCCGGCGCCTCCCCATCTTCCTTCACCAGCGAAGCTCTCTGGCCTGGATGCACGACATTATGCTACAATGGCCAGGGGGACAATGGGCGCTGGATGACTATATATAGGAATTCTGGGCTTGGTTGTCATGGAGGCAAATGGAAAAACAAACGCCTAATCCTGAAAATAAGGCTGAGGCCAAACTTGAAGGAAACACACTTTGAAAACTTCCTGTCATTCTGATGAGTAAAAACAAAACCTTGAAATATGATCAGGGAATAGATGAAGAAAAAAAAAATTAGTCTTCAAAATGACAAAAACAGAGAAAAAAAAAAGGCCACCTTCTCTTTTTGAGAGATTGTGTCCCATCCTATTGAAGTTCATTGAAAGGGTCTCACGATGGCCTGATTTTTACATGAAGGTTCATGTTTTCTCTCTCTCTCTCTGTTGGAGGATCCAGGTAAGTCTGACCTAAATCTGCTAAGACTTGCAATTTGCCAGACCCTATATTTGGGGGACAAAACCATTTGTTTCATTGGGGTTTCCTGCGAATGGCCTCACCATCCACTCAGTCAACAAAATTAGAACGAATCCTCTATTCATTTCTTTCTTTTGCTCTACGGGGTTCAATGAGTGGAAAGCCCTGTTGGTTCTACCGTCTTCTGTGATCTACTCACTACTCCACGGCCATGGTTCGGGCTCTGTGGTTGCATGCGTTACCTTCCACTGCAAAATGTTCCTAACAGGTGTTCCATTTCCAAGTTTCTTCTCCTCCTAAGATTCCTTTCTCTTCTAAAAGCAAACATGACCATCACCGTGTCTGATAGGAAAAGATCCAAACTCTGCACTGTTGGGGCTCCCACCCTCCTGCACCTTCCCAGACTTATCCCCCCCAGAGCCATACTGCTCCCACACTGCTCCCCGCCAGCCACATGGAAGGCTCCTAACATTCGCTGTGTGCTTTTCTTCCACTGCATCATTCAGTCTTGCAATGCCTTTCTTCTACTTGTCAGCCTTCTCAGCTTCTACCACCTTTCAAAACCCAACTTAGTTCAAATATGCCATCACAATAAAGGTCTGCCTTGAACTTCCTCATTACAATTATTAAAATCCCTACTTGTGCTCATGGCAAGGCACTGAGATTAATTTATTTTACCTGTGCCAAACTAGGATCTCTTTGAAAAGAGGATATTCAACCCAACTTTTGTATCAACATGGATGGGACTAGAGATTATGCTGAGTGAAATAAGTCAAGCAGAGAGTGTCAATTATCATATGGTTTCACTTACTTGTGGAGCGTAAGGAATAGCATGGAGGACAATGGGAGAAGGAGAGGAAAAACTGAGTTGGGGGTCTCTTTTGATTATCTGGAGAATGGCTTCTGGAATATTTGAGTTTGGATGGCATGAAATTCACCATCCATGGCCATCCTAAGAAGCCAAAGGCATCACTTCTGCTTTTGACCCTTATCAACTATGAAGTCTAAACTTTGAAACGGATGGCATCAGGCTACCTGGGAGTACTTCCGTTGATTCCATATGCAACTCTCTCCTCTTCTTTGTACACAGTGGGTATCCAGTGGGAGGTGCAGAGGTTTGTAAAATGCACAGGTGTAACCAGCAGCACGTATTTTAATGCACCGTGACTTCCCTACAGTCAACTTCTATGGCCATGAAAACGGAGCCCGCTGCAATCCATGAGAAGGCATTCATGGGTTCCCTGCCCACATTTATCACTACGTTTTCACCATACAGTTTTACCAATTTTTCTCGATCGGGAACACGCTCTCATCCCAGGTATGTAGCATATAGAGGAGGCACTTTGCATAGAGACTGCTGGAGGTTTGGCAAAGTGGAGATGAGAGGACCTCCGGTTCCCCAGCCAGTCCATGGAGAAACAGGAAGAGAACCTGGGGCCTCCTGTGTGCCCCAGTTTCAAAAATATGTTCCTTTTCTGCCACAGTCATTAGCAAACATCCTAGGTGTTCCTTCTGCACTAAACGTTATTTGTAACTCAAAGTGTGTGTTCTTAAAAAGTCTTCGTGAAGCAGGCGGGAAACTTGTTGGGAAACGAATAAATGTATGGTAAAGGAGCCTTTTTCTAATTCTTTTTTTTTTTGAGGTTGGGGAGGAAACTCTGGGTGGCATCTGCCATTGTTAATTGAGAAGCTCTTACAATACCAAATGCAAAATTCACCTGTGACTCTTTTGAATTGTGTGATGAGGAAGTAATGTTTCCTGCTGCTCGTTTAGATCCTATAGATGTCTTTACCACACTGAAAATCCAACGCAAAACTTGGAGTACAAAAGCCTCTTTATATCAGTGACTTGGCCTCCACCGCAGAAAGCTTGCTTCAACTTCACATGGAATGGAGAGCTCATGGGCTGTGGGCAAGGCCACTGAGCTTCCTCCTCAAGACCTGACTGGAGGGAAGATGCCTACTGACTTCAAGGAGTTGGTCACAATGGATGGCTTGCTATGAACAGTGCAGTCAGCCCGGGCAGGGAACAATTGTAGCGATTTCTTCAAAGATTAGATAATCAGGAGAAAAGAACACATCTGAGTATAAGCATATATATTTAGATCCGTGTAGAGCTCTAAGTGATGATATGGAAATCAGGTGAGAAAGGCAATGGTTTATCAAGAATAGAACAAGCAGCCACACTTCAAAGCATAGAGTTTTTTTCTAAAACTGTCGCCCAGCAGCAGGAGTCTCCTAACCAACAAACCCAGTGGGTTTCTTACCGTTTTTCCTTTTCTTTTTCCCTATTCCCATGCCGTGGAAGAAAATCCTGGCTTTGGGTGAAGCTACATTTTTTTAATCATCCTTAAAGCAGTAGGTTCCTCCCTTCAGATAGACAGCTCTTCTGCCTGCTCTAAACTCGCCTGCTCGGTGGGGCTGGGCTCAGGTGTCGGGCAGGAGCCTTCAAGAAGGCAAAGGGACAGGTGGTGAGATCCAGGGTCACCTTCTACTGTCTCCACCAGCTCTCTGGCTAGCATCTGTGTCAAGGGCTTCTTACAAGGCCTCTTGCTGATCTTCACCATGGGAAAAGCAAGGGAGTAACTGGAAAAGAGGCAACCTCTCATCTACCCAGAGGTGCATCGAGGTCTCGTGGGAATCCTGCGGAGACAAGTAGTTAGGCAGACCTCTGCTTCCTCACGTGTAAAACAGAGACCGTGACCCTGGCAAACATCCCGGTGTGTGCGGTGCCACGCAGAGGAGGCCGGCGTGGGAAGCATAGCAACTGGTGCACAAAGCAGTACTTTAAGGGCTCTGTTCCACAGCTATTAAAGTCGGCATCCCATAATCTTGAACTGAATTATAAATCGCCTTCTAGTGGGTATGGAGGGTCTCTATCCCTGAAAGAATTGGTCTCCTAGGCGGGACTGCAGGATGGAGCGGTGCGGGTGTCTCTCCACTGATCTAAACAGATGTAGCAAACATTCGTCCCGGCTCCAGGTACGTGGCAGGAGCTCAGCAGCTAGCTTGTGACTGACTGATTCTGGGCAGAGCCAAGGGCACTGCTACGGCTGGCAACGACCCACCAGCTTATCTGGAAGGTGGAGATGGCTGCAGTGGGGAGGGGAGCAATCGCGGGGCTTGGATTCGGCTCAAAGGCAGGGCTTGACCTGAATAACACCACAGACTCCATGATTCGCCCCATTTTGTCAGATCACAATGCACACAGCATGGTCACAAATCACCTTGCTGCAAAAGAGTTGTCAGAGCGAATTTCATTTCCAAACTTTAGACACTTTTCTGGCAAGCCTTCTGGGGTTGACTTCCTTTCAATTTTTTTTTTTTTTTTTCCCAAGCTCACCTCAAGCTTTGAGCAAGGTCCTTCGGTACCTGATTTATAGGTGTGGCAATCAGCCTCATGATCACTGATGGTCTCTCCAACCATCCCAGCCGACGCCACAGCCCCTGGCCTGCCCTCCCTGTCCCTTGTTCCCCTCTGCACAGAGCTTCTTGCCACCTGATCTATCATAGATTATCTGGTTTTCCCTACTAGCTGTGAGGGAGTTTGTCTCAAATTTCTCAGCTTGTATGGATTTTGGGGATTTAATTTCATGACTAATGAGGGCATCTAAGCTTGCTTGGGAACCTGTGGCTTGGCTGAGCCTGGAGTGTTTGGCCAGTACTCAAAAGGAGGAAACCTAAGGGCTGGTGCCAGGAAGCAGGCCTACCATCAATGGGTCTATACGTCTCAGCCTTTCGAGTGCCGTGGCCAGTGTATGGCACCACGAACACCGACACTTCTAGATTCAGGCACTCTAATCACTTGTTTGAGTGCCCACAGCATGCAAGGTCATCTGCCATACTCTGGGGACCCAAACATAAAATGATGGCCTTTGCCTTCAAGAAGCCAATGGTCTTGGTGCAAAGAGAGAGCGGAACAAAATAGATCAGTGCTGGGTCACTAAACAGAGCTCAAGGACCTAGAAGGAGCACACGGGAGGCCTCTCAGCCAGAGAGGAAGGTTTCTGGAGGAAACAAGACTCAAGTTTTCAAGGAGGAGTCGGAATTAGCCAAGTGGATGGAGTAACGAGGAGGAAGGTGAACCCAAGCAGAGGAGGGTGTTCCGAGAAGGGAGGGCAGGGCCTGCAGCGTGAGAGAGCGGGCGCCCGGGAAGGCAGGGTTCTTGGCGTGGCTGGGCACAGTACAAAGTCAGAACAAGGCACGAGGAATGACCCCACAGGGAAACGTGGGGCCCAGAAAACAACGTTCATGCTGAGCTTGCAATTTATTCTGAAGGCAAAGGAGGTGGCCCCTGGAGGGTTTTAAGCAGGAAGGAGGTGAGATAGAGGCTTCATATTTTTACCTTTTCTGTGTCTCTAGATTGCACCTACAGTCCTTGACCAATGACTTCGGACAGGGAAGGTGCCTTGGGGAAAATGCCTTCCCACTGTGGGAAAAACCAACTGATGGCACGTTTGTTTTTCACCTAAGGTAGATCAGCGGCAGCCTGTGAGTCCACAGACTTCACTCTGGTAAGTAGAAAACAACTTACTGTATCTTTTCTGCTCTGGATTTTACTAGCAGGTTGCGAGTGCTCATCTGAAATTCAGTTCCTACTATTTCTACACGTACATCTGGAGTAGATTATGGCCCTGCTGATGGGAAGGAAGGACAGAAACCCAACAGGCTACCTTGCTGGCAACCTACCAGCCCTTCATGTGGAAAAAAGTAACAAGGAGGCATGGGACACTGAGTGGTACGTCCACATTCTGGCAAAGACAAGAAACGAATTGGTGTCAGCCAAAACCCTGTGGTCTGTGTTCCCAACACAGGGCCTCCGCAACATCCAAAATGTTTCTAGATCTGTATTTTACTCCTCAGTTTTAATAGCCATGTGTCAAGCCAAGGACACAATACACATTTTCTTGCATTCATTTAGACTCAATGGTCAGAATATTATTTTGTAAAGCGACCCAATATTCTTCTGGACTTGTTAACTTTATATAAATGGTTTGTTTATTCATAACAAATAGAACTACTATATGTTGGGTCTTTGATGGATACAAGGATCATCAAATCTCTTATTTCAAGAGCTTTTGGGTTGTTAGGGGAGATTACAACAGCACACACTGCAAAAGAGTGAGCCCCCAAAGAAAAGAGCAAATGCTCAAGGGCATTTCGATTTGTTGTTATCAGAATGGCTGGAACACAACTGGGGCTTTACAGTGAGAAAAAAATTTAAATCTAGGTTTGCTGCTTTTAACTATTTAATAGCTATTCTAGGACACAACTTTCATTTCACATCTATGGGACACCTAATCTCAGAAGAAAGTAACCCTATGCCAGATGTTTAGAATACAAAGATGAGCAGGAAAAAAACCTGGTCTCTAATGACCTCTTTTTCTGGTAATATTACAGAGCTGGCAGAATGGACCACACATGTCCCCAGGGGAGGCAGGCCATAGCACCAGAGGATTTCAGAGAAGACATCATGAGAAGCATCATGAAAGTGAAGGAATTTGCACATAGCTCTGAAGGACAAGGAGGGTGTGGACATGTGGGAATGGAAGCCAGGAGGGCAGCTGGGGAGGGGCATGGAGAATGCTGAGGGTAGGAATTTTTTAAAACAGGCTATGTAGAGTGGTTAAAGACTTCGGAGTAGGAGAATAATGCCACTCAACCGTGCATGGCGTGGATGAAGGGAAGAGTTGGCAGGTGGAGGGGGTGTGGGAATGGCTCCTGGGTAAGAGAATGTGTGGGAAGGAGGGGAAGGTGAGGGAAGGAGAGATTGTGAGAGGACATCAGGAGACAGGAGACAACAGGATTTTGTGGGCAGCCAAGCAGCTGACGGACTGTGGCCCAGGACCTGAAGACACAGTAGACGAGTTCGGCTGGCTACCATGAGTGCTGGTCGGCAGCCAAGAAGGTAAGGCGTTCCCTTTCAGAACCTCTGAGGTGAAGGATGCATGAGATCCCCAGAGAGAGAAGGTGAGAAGCAGACAGAAAAGAAGGTCTGGAGCTGAACCCGAAAGGTGAGGGCTGGAGGCTGAGATTCTGGCAGCATCATTTAAACAATGAGTTGATTCCATGTGTTTGTGAAGGGGGACCTCTGAGGACCAGACCAAGAGGACCGGCCCAAGGTCTGTGTGTGGGCAGCGGGAGCAAGGAAGGGCGGTGACGGGAGAGGAAAGACAAGGTACTACCATGAGGGCAGAGGAGAGCCTGAAAGAGACAGCAGGTCCCCAACGATAGGAGGAGAATTCCCCTGGGAGGAAAGTCAGCAGTTTTAAATGCCACGGCCAAAAAAAGAAGGGTGAGG
Organism: Mustela nigripes; assembly: GCF_022355385.1. Classification (NCBI taxonomy): domain Eukaryota; kingdom Metazoa; phylum Chordata; class Mammalia; order Carnivora; family Mustelidae; genus Mustela; species Mustela nigripes. The sequence continues at coordinate 25,175,144 of NC_081565.1, forward strand.
CAGGAGCAGCGGCCATGGACTTGTTTGTCTGGAGTCGTCGTCAACCCTTGTGCAAGCCATTCCATTACTGTGCTGGGGGCCAGAGTCACACTGCCTGGGATGCCAGACAGGGAGAGGGAGGAGAAGGAGGTGGTGGCAGGTGTGAACAAGGAAGGACTGACTCCTTCCCAGAGAAAATGTCACTGGAGTTAGCAGAGAAGAGGATTCTTCGTGAGAGTGGTTTCAACGAGAGGCTGAAGGCAGAACGTGGATTCCAGCCATTTAAGAAAAGAAGAAGTGGCGAGGGAGTGTAAGTTGGGCATACTGGTTCTTTCAAGATCTGGGGGCTAAGACAACTGCAGAATCAAAATGCTAAAGGTCATACCCAAGAATGGTTTCAATATTTAAAACACAGAGCCCTTTCCTGGGGCTCCAAGAGCTCCCCTATTTCAGACTTTCCAAGGGAAACATAATACATCTAAGAACTGAGGTTTAGGAAAATGGAGTGACATACGGGACAGGGCTTTGGAGGCAGGTGGACATGCATCCTAATCCCAAATCTGCCAGAAGTGACTCTGACTGTTCTTAAGACTTTTTTCCCTTCTGCAAACGGGAGGAAGCTAGTTATGGAAGTTCCTGTCTCGTGGGATTGCTGGGTGCATGAAATGAAATGAGATGACATTTGTAAAGTACTCACTCAATAGACATTCAGTAAATAATAGTTACCATTAATTAATGATATGTATTGATTAGGACCAGTAATAAGAATACTACTGATGTCTGACACGGGACTTATCAGTGCGTTTCACCAGCCTGTGAGGGTATCCACTGCTAAGGACTTTGTTGTATGGGTGGTTTCAATTAAGCTCCAAAGTTTAAATAAAATTAGATCACCAGGGCTCCACATTAAACACCATGTTCCAAACACTGAATTATTTTAGACTCCCAAGAAACAGCTCATGATGTGAAGAGATTTCTTTCAGCTTCTAAGGAAAAACATGAATTTTTTTTCCTGTTTTACTAAAAAAATCAAACCTTCATCCATCTCTGCATGACAACTGACTATAAATTGACAAGAAATTGCTTCTTCTATGATAATACTTTTATACTAATATTCCTACAGTAACTTAGAAAATGATAGCATTTCTATATGTTATCTCAGTTGATCCTCGAAATAATCTCACGAAGGAGGCATTATCATTATTTTACGAACAAGAAACGGAGGTTCAGAGAAGGTAAATGGTTTACCATAACACGCTCAGGAGAGAGGGAGGCGGACAGGACCTCTGTCGAAGGCTGCACAGGTGGGAGTCTCATGGGCTCTTGAGTGGATGGATTCCTTGATACAGGCCTACAGCATCTCTCAAGCCAGACCTCAAACTCAAAGGCCCAAGATTTCCCATGCAGACTGTTCAAAAGGATCTACACGGAGAACTGCTTTCCTGAGAGATATTTTGCCCCTCATCTTCCCAAGCTCCAGGTGCTTTGCTCAGTTAAAATGAACCCAGCGATACAAAGAAGAGTCACACTCAAAGTCAGAACCTAGCAGGCCTCCAAAATTCCACTGAAAATAAATGGTTACAAGCTGGGGAATGGGTTCCCTGGGACATGTGGATGCTTCGCTTGAGGGTGAGCGCCTGAGGGGAGCCAGAATGCCCAGCGGACTTGGGACAGGCTCAAGGTGCCACTGAATGTCACTGACCTGTTGGTATCAGTACCCCTCACGCCCCTTCCAGACACTGGAAGCCCAGAGCTGCTCCTTTGCTCAGGGGAGGGGAGGGTCTGTGGCTCTGGGCACTTCTCAACTTTAATGTATTGAGCATGATGACTGGTATGCAAACCACCCATTCACTTAGTAGATTAGTTAACAAAACTTCTTTCTCACACCTATTTTTCTTTTCTTTCTTTTTTTTTTTTTTTTTTGCTTTCTCTCAGTTTAGAAAATGGCTAATAAATAAATACATAAATAAATCAAATTTTAAGCCTGCCCTTGACTTGCCCAGAACCACCACTCCTCCGTCCTCTAGTTTTCAAACTCTTTGCTGCTCTGACAACACATGACTAGTGAACATCTATGTTCTCAACGTTCTTCCTGAGGCATAACCTGATTTAGATAATACCCCAGAAAATTAGAAGAGGAAGAAACATAGTAAAAAGGATCATAAAGCTTTTTGTTAAGCTACAGGGCTGGAGAGGCAAATACAAATAAAGCCATTGAAAAAAATAAAGAGGAAAAAAATAAATCTATCTTTCCCATAGAATTAAATTTTTTAAAGAGTGATGTTTTCCAGTCTTTCACAATGTAGGTAACATAGGCAAGACACTTAATTACACTGTAGCTGTGTGAGCAAAAACAGTCTTATTATTGACATAACAACCTATAGGACTTACCACTTTCAGTGTGTTAGTTGGGAATTTTACTTACAATTCACTGCCTTTCAAAGGAAACATAAGCAAAAAATGAACTTTTGGGACTTCAAGATCAAAAGCTTCTGCACAAGAAAAAAAAACGGTCAACAAAACAAAGAGGCAACCCGTGGAATGGGAGAAGATATTTACAAATGACACAAGATCATAAAGAATTTCTTAAACTCAATACTCAAAAAACAGACAATCACGTCAAAAAAATGGGCTGATATATAAGATCTATAAAGAACTCCTCAAACTCAACACTCAAAAACCAGATAATCACATCAAAAAAATGGGCAGAAGACATGAACAGACACTTCTCCAAAGAAGACATACAAATGGCTAACAGACACATGAAAAAATGTTCATCATCCTTAGCCATCAGGGAGATTCAAATCAAAACCACATTGAGATACCACCCTACACCAGTTAGAATGGCCAAAATCAACAAGACAGAAAACAAGTGTTGGAGAGGAAGTGGAGAAAGGGAAACCCTCTTACACTGTTGGTGGGAATGCAAGTTGGTGCAGCCACTTGGGAAAACAGTGTGGAGATTCCTTAAGAAATTAAAAATAGAGCTACCCTATGACCCTGCAATTGCACTATTGGGTATTTACCCCAAAGATACAGATGTAGTGAAAAGAAGGGCCATCTATACCCCAATGTTCATAGCAGCAATGGCCACAGTTGCCAAACTGTGGAAAGAGACAAGATGCCCTTCAACAGACCAATGGATAAAGAAGATATGGTCCATATATACAATGGAATATTACTTGGCCATTAGAATCAATGAATTCCCAACTTTTGTATCAACATGGATGTGATTAGAGGAGATTATGCTGAATGAAATAAGTCAAGCAGAGAAAGTCAATTATCATATGGTTTCACTTACTTGTGGAGTATAAGGCATAACATGGAGGACATTAGGAGAAGGAAAGGAAAAGTGAATTGGGGGAAATTGGAGGGGGAGATGAAGCATGAGAGACTGTGGACTCTGAGAAACAAAACTGAGGGTTTTGGAGGGGAGGAAGTGGGGGATTGGGTGAGCCATGTGGTGGGGTACTCCATGCACATATTGCATGGAGTACTGGGTGTGGTACATAAACAATGAATCTCAGGACACTGAAAAAAATAAAATTAAATAAAAATAAATAAATAAAAATAGACTTTAAAAATGGGGAAAAAACCCCAACAATTTACTGTCTTTGATTTAGTTATCACGATGGAGGTCTTTTCTAACAGACACCTTGGTGGCATTATTCTTGCACACAAAGTACAAGTGGATTTCCTCATCTTCTCCTGTCTGTATTCCTAATTAAAAACTTACCCACGGGCAAAATTTTTAAAAATAACTGTAAAACAGAGTACCAGTGAAATCACAACGCACAAGTACAATCCTTTGCGATTGCCATGGCTGCTAACCACAGAGTGGCTCCCGCCATTGATTCACTGTCAGCTCTGGGGCAGGCAAGACAGACTGCAGCTCCCAGCAACATCCAACAGTGCTGGGGACTCCACTCCCGGTGCTCACCGGAGAGAAACTTGGTGTACTGGCAGGGAAACTGGCATTATAAAGGGAGAAATCACAATAAGCTCAACTCTATTCTTTAAAGTAAGTCAGATTTGTGGTTAACAAAGACAACCTTGAAAACAGATCGGCAATGCTTGGGATTGGAGCCCAGACGACTGACTAAAATCAGAGAACATGGAGTGAGAGTTCTTTGGGGTTGGGGCCTGGGAAGTTAGAGACACAGGATGCTGAGGAAAGCCCCTCTGAAATGGGTAGGTAGAGAGGTCATAGAGAATCTATTTTTTTTTTTTTTTAAGATTAAATTTTTTAAGATTAAAAAAAAAAAAAAGATTTTACTTATTTATTTGAGTGAGGGAGAGGGCAAAAGCAGGGGAAGAGGCAGAAGGAGAGGGAGAAGCAGGCTCCCAGCTGAGCAAGGGGCCTGACAGAGGGCTCCATCCCAGGACCCTGGCATCATGACCTGAGCCGAAGGCAGACGCTTAACCAACCGAGCCACCCAGGCGGCCTGATCATAGAATTTGGAGCTTGGGATGCTGGAGATGAAGCAGTTAGGGTGAATTCAGGCACAGGAGAATGGTGGTTGGAGCACAGTTAGGAAGGAGGTTAAGCATCTCAACCTGAAGAGACCAATTCACTGAGTCTCGTATACTGGAGTTCTAGAGCATGATGGTCATGGTTGGAATAAAAAGGAAAGCTGTGAATCTGGCACCGAGTTCACTGAGAAAAGTGAAAGAACATTCCAGAACATCAGGAGGAGGAAATCAGCAGACAGCAGGTATTTGAGAAGGACCATTAAATGAAGGAAGCAGAAATATTCTCAAGAGGTAGCAGCGAGTAAGGCATGTGCTCCCTCTTCTTGGCCACTTGGAGGAAAGAGATGAGTCACTTTGGTTATAGAGAGTTGAAAGGGATATGGTGTTGTCACTGGGGAGAAGGCCAAAGTTAGTTAACTGGAGAAGACAGGTGTGACCAAGGAAATGTGCAACAGGATAGGATGGTACATCATGGTATTCATGCAGCCCCAATCCACTGGCTTTTCCCAAACATTACGCAGCACAGCTGAGCTCACAGTCACCGAAAGTCCCAGGCTTTTCCACATATAAACTACTGTTCTGTCAATTCTCCTTGTGTATGGTTCACTTTGTTGCCCTAATTCAAATCAACAAATATTTATTGAATGGCCTGCCAAGCACTAGGGATCTGATACAGTCCTTGACCTCAGAGAGCACACAGTTTAGCTAGGGAGACAGATATGATAAGAAATGATTTTAAGAAAATTTGGCAAGTCTAGTACTGGCAGAAAGTATGAAGGTCAGAAGCCACCCGGCATATTTTATATTTATCACCTAGCAAAATCTCCTTACAGCTCATACTCAGAACAGTCTAGACAGTCTGTAATCTTGATTTTGTCATTTAACTTATGGACAATTTGCCAATATTTCAAATGTATTAAGCCTCAAGCAGCAGGAAAAAAACTTAAATTTTTTAGGCAATAAGTGAGCCCTAAAATTAACACAATTAATGGATTTTTGATTGGTAAAAGCTCAAAGGCCTTATCTAATTCTGAGAATGCCATCCTAAACACGTATCTCCCTCATACTCACACACATATAAATGAAGCCTTTAAATGCCCGATATTTATTATATGAAGGGGAATCATTCTTATTTTTTTAAACAAGAACCCTCAAATTTTAAAATACAGTATGAGTCAAGTAATGAATCTATCAAGTGAGAGCAAAAACATGAAAAAAAAATACTTTATATATTATGGTCCCAGTTTCGTAAAGAAAAAATAAAATCAAACAGAACCTATAGAACAAACATCTAGATGACTCTACAGCAGATTGTTAATAGAGATTATTTCAGTTACTAAAACAAGAAGGCTGGCCTTAAGGATGACTCCTACATTTTAGGTTATGTACCGCCATAAAGCTGTTCTTTAATTATGAGTAGGTATTACCTTTGTAATAAAAAAGAATAAGATATGTGGGCATCTTAAAAGGGGCTAACTACCTCTCATGACTATTCTTTTTTTTTTTTTTTTTTTTAAGATTTTATTTATTTGACAAACAGAGATCACAAGTAGGCAGAGAGACAGGTGTTGGGTGGGAGTGGGGGGAAGCAGGCTGCCTGCTGAGCAGAGAGCCCAATGCAGGGCTCAATCCCAGGACCCTGAGATCATGACCTGAGCCAAAGGCAGAGGCTTTAACCCACTGAGCCACCCAGGTGCCCCTCTCAGGACTATTCTTAATGCAAGTTCATTCTCAAAGACTATAGATGCTAGTTTATTAGTTCAAAAGTACCCTCCTGCTTCCAAAACAGATAGAGCTCTTGCCGCTATTCAACCTGCATCTCTAAAATCTAAAGCCTTCCTGGTAACCAAGTACCACTGCAGTCTGGTTCTACCTCTGCTCAACTCACCAACTGTCTTCTCACTAATGTACGCCTTCCGCGGTAGCTAGGTTGGTCACGTATGTCCCAGGATTCCTCCTGTATATTTGCTCACTTCTGATACTCCTTCCACCCTGAATGGGCTTCCACCTATGCAAAACTCACTCATGCTTCGAGAACCAGCCTGAGCCCCACCTCCACCAAGAAGCCTTCCATGACTCTTCAATTTCTTCTCTTCTCCAAGGCTATAACTATTAAAAACCAAATGCACAATTTCTCACTTCACTCTATTCTGTTCTAACAACACTGTCTATCGATTAATCTAAGGTCTAAATATCAATCAATAATAAAAACTTGGCTCAAGTTTCCTTTGGAAAATTCCAGCATCCCCAAACATGGAAGAGGAGGTTGTCCCTTAGCCACTCCGGATCATGTATGGATGTACATTTCTGCTGTAAGAATGCCACAAGACGACACAAAGGTTAAGGGCACAAGGTTTGGATTCAGACAAGCTCCACCACACACATAGGTTTTGTGACTCTTAGACTCATCAGGCCACTCTTTGGGGTATTCGTCTCCTCTCTAGAAAAATGAGACCAATAATTTGTACCCCTGATTAATCAGACATGCTAAACCAGATGATAAACTTATGGCAATCAGCAGAATGTAAAAAATAAAAACAATGATAGTCTTATTGCTTAGGAATTAAAAAAGAGACAGAATCCTGTATAGCAAAACTAGAATGGATGACTTTCAAACTGGTCAAGGAGGAAAAAATATCTAGCAAGGCTAAAAAGCCAAGGACTAGATTAAGGGTTCTTTAGAAGGCCCTACTGCTCAACTGGCTCTCACTGCTGCTTTGGTGGAGGGCTCACGGTACATTAAAATTAAAGATGACATAAGAAGGGTGGCTTGCATGAATCATCTAAGAATATTCTGTGTCCCTGAGGAAGCTGAAGAACCTAGCCCTGGAATGACTGCTCCAAGAGCCGTGTACTGGTAAATAAAACCTTAGCTGGGCTCTGTACTCGCAGCCAAATACCTCCTTTGGGTCCAGCTGATGGCTCTGAAACTGCTTGCAAAGTAAAGAGCCCCTGTGGCAAAAATTCATCCCTTCCTGGGCGCAGACTGCAAAGGAGTGAATCCAACAAGATGCAAACAGACCCTACTACTTGAACTTCTTGTGTCCATTTTTATTTAACTATCACAACCAAGACTTTTCCATAGGATGTTATTTCGGAGGATGAATGAGTTAACAGGGAAATGTGTATACTATTTGGACATGACCTCCTGGTCTGTATCATCAAAACTCATATAATTTATTTCTAAAAATAAATAATAGTTGTTTCCAAAATATTATTTCTAGCATCTTCTTCCCATCTCTGCACCTTCAAACAAAAATCTTTTTCACATACTTCTTGCTTAGGACAAACCCTCTGCTGAATCCAGCAAGACTTTTCCAGGATCTCCACCTCTGAATCAGGGCTCACTCAAGTTGGTCCCCCTAAATACAATGTTCTGCCTGCATAAAACCCTCTGGAGCAGAACAACATTTGAAAGCAAGGAGAGGACCTACAGAATCATGTGTGTCAAGAAAAGGATTTTATCTCGGATATAACTGGGCTAAAATACCTAGCTCCAGTTCCAGAGCAACAAAAGCTGATGAGGACAATCCAGGAAAATTCTTTCTTCCTGAAAAGAACGGAGATGAGTCGTTTTAGTTGATTCGACCAGTAACCGAATATATTTTCTGCCAAAGAATAAAACAGATTCCTTCTTTCTTTCAGTTACTTTCCACACCATAGATTCCAGGAGACTTAAGGTAACATCTCCATCCACCAAAAGATGCCAAAATCAGACGTGGAGTTAGGAAGCAAACTCCAGTGTTGCTAGGAACTAGCTCTGGGTGAGTTCGGCAGTATATGCTTAGATTTCGGATGAACAAATGTTTTTCTTGGCATGAGAAGGGGGAGATGGGTTAGTTGACTAAGTTCCCAGGACACGGAAGGCTTACACTTGAAATGTTTTTCAATCCTTGGCACATGAAACTGTGGCTAATTCACAAAGTCACAGAAATCTCAGGCAGGTGGATTCTTTGGGAAGGGTCTGTCACGTGACACAACTTCGGGGTGGTGGTGATTATGGGGGTTTCGTGTTTGCCATGGTTGCCAAGTTCTAACAGCTTAATGACTGAAGACCGCTGGGCATACGACGGGAGATCCAGAATCACTGTATCATGGCCTCGCTGGTGTCGCAAACCTCTGAATCTTTCTGGTAGAAATGCCATTCTTTGTAATAAGCATTAAAATAAACTCTAGATCACATTTTCATGTAGAAGTTCTGAGGTCAAAAAGGGAAGGTTAGTCTTCTCTGGTCAGATAATTTCTGTGACCAGCGGAACCTATTAAAAATTACGGTCAAGCCATTAAAATGATGCCTTGTATCCCGTGTGTTAGAAACGATGGAAATCTTTGTACTTCACAATTATTCACTCTAGAGTCTCCACTTCATTATTGTCATTTTTAAAGAAACCACCTCTTCTTTTCTTCACCCCAAGAGAAATCTGATTGCAATTGGAACCTGTGTGGAGGTCTGATACCCTAGCAACTAATTGGATCCTCTTAAAGGTTGAATTTTATGTTTGACCTATTTAGAAATCTGAAAAGCTTCTCTTTGAAAAGCAGGCATCTCAGATCTTAATTTTTAAGTGTCAAGTATTGCTGCAGTCAAGGTTAAATGAGTTGATAGCTTGGCGCTAGACTCAACATAATTCTTAGAGAAGATGTTCTTTTAAGCTTAAATGTAATTCATGTGCTAATTTTTAAAAAATTCTATCCAATGCCCTACATTTCATATATGAAATAAAGAATACATTTAGGTCAAGTTACATTGCAAGTGGCATCTAGGAATAGTCTGTGTTAAATATAAAGCTTGATGATGACATTTGTTAAAGACGGGATTAATTTCATGGGTATGGCTGTAATCCCCGCCTTCTACCCCACCCATTACCTAGGGCAGAGGTCAGTGACACACTGCCCATAAGCCAAATCTGGCCTTCCCTGTTTTTGTACATAAAGTTTTATTGGAACATATCTGTGTCCATTTATCTACATAGTGCTTATGGCTACTTTCACACTACAGTGGCACAGTTGAATAGCTGTAACAGAGATGGTATGGGTCACAAAGCTGGAAATATTTTCGATCTGGCCCTTTCCAGGAAAAGTTGGCCAATCCCTGATTTGTGAAGAAATGGACCAGTATCAGTCTCATAAAAGAGTCTCTTCTAGTGAATATATTATGTTAAAATCCTGGTGGGTAAAATTCTGAGGAAGAATAGAAAATGTTATCAATCCATGAGTTTCGTTGGTCAGTTTCATCCTATAGCTTCTTTGAATTTGGATTTCATCGCCACCGAACACTAGTGAGAGATGGAGAACAAGCTCGCCCACTCTGGGGTCCATGATTGTATATATTTGGCTCTGTAAACAGGTGACCACTTGAGTATTGCGACTCCTCTCCACCTCTGCTACACTGTCTCCTCCTGAGGGTTGGAAAGGCTTCTGCTCTGTTTCAACCTGTGGTTTCCCACCCTACAGAAGATCTTGTTTTGCACAGAACAAGGGCAATGTTTAAAACACTTCGTCAAGGTAGATCTCTTCTTCTTGCAGAATGTATCAGAAAATTTCTGTTAAAGCAGTCCATGAGATTTCAACTTTAGAATGTTTGCCTTTTGAACTTGACTCTTAAATGGAAATGAAAGAAATGTGCCCTCCTAATTTGGTTCTGTGGAGTTAGTTAGACATAAGAGACTCAATACAGTTAACTGGATTGAAAACTGTGATGTCTCCAAGAAATCCTTGGTCATTCAAAAGAAGTTAGTATTTAATATGTACCTACAGCTAACTGCTTCCATCAGAAAGTTATGGGACAGAACCAGCAGCATATCCACAAGTACAAAGAGAGCCCTGAGAAGATCACAAATAGAAGAGTTACCAGAGTAGAAGGTTGGGCCAGTAAAAGTCAGTCTTCAGAGACAGTGAAAGTCAGAGGCTCACAGAGAGAAGCAGACAGGGAGGAAATCCTTCCAAGCTTCCAGGAGAGCCTATTCAAAGGCACTGGGAGTGGAAACGCAGAAGTTAGATGCTGGGGGGTGGAGAGGGGTAGCAAGCACAGAGATAGTAGCACGCATCGGTATTATATGCTAGCAAGGCCACTCTGGAATGGGGAATGTGTGACCCAATGGTAAACTCAGCACGTAACGCCCAAGGCTTTGCTATGACAAGTGCCTACAGTTCTTTAGTGAGAGGTATCTGGCTAAAAATGTGCTTATCAAGCATTATTCTAGAGTTTAGAATAGGAAAGCCAACTGAAAAATTCTAACAGAAAAAAACAATCACAAAGCTCCTTACAACATTTTTCTTCTGATTGCTACCAGTGAAGACTTCTCCACTGGGTGGATCGTACCAAGACCTACACCATAAAGAGAGAAAGCTGTCAGGCGTTCTCCCTAGCTTATCATTAGGGCATAGACGAAAGAACTATGTTATCCTCATTCACCTTATTTATTTTGTCCCTGTTCTTAGTGTCTCGTTTTTGCTTTAAACGCAGCATAGTAGCTAATTCCTAAAGCAGGCAATTCCATGCAGCATAACTGGGTAGACAGAAAAACAAAAATAATCCATTCTTTGGGGGACATTCAAGGGAGGAAAATAATGAAATGTCACCACTGGCCTGACTTTGTATGAAGGATATAGCTCAATTTCCAATGACGTGGCCACCGCCCGTGCACCATGCAGCTTCTAGACCTCACCACATCTCTTAACTCAACTAGGCTATTCTAGCTTCTTTGTTATGTTACAGAGGTGTGTGTCCATGTATTTTTCTGTCCTGAAAGCAGAGACTGGGGAAGAAAGTGTGATAAAACCCAGTCCTACATTTTCTATGGCAGGAGAAGGAACCCAGTAAACACAAACACAGCAGAGCACTTCCTTTTGTTGACAACCCTACGATCTCCCCTTAACGCATTGTTTAGAATAGCAATTACGTGTCATTTCCCATTATCCTACACACAAAACCACCGCCACACAGCCGTTGCTCTTTCTTCCAAAAAACCGATCACGGAGAATTTAGAAAGGATTCGCGTGCTGGTGAGACATGTCAAGACGGACAGCCCGGAGCCCAAGAGGTCTGTTTATATACAGAACAGGTGTGTGGCCGGGCAGCTGGGGCGAAATCGCCCCTCCACCTTCTCCCTTCTGCCTTCCCAGCTCCCCTCCCTCCCTTGCAGCGGTTCCCTCTGGGCTGGGAGGGAAAGCAGCTTTGGAAGAACCTTCTTTTTCATCCCATTTCCTCCTGCCAGAGGAGACTGGCTCGCTTTCAAGACTGCAAGCATTTGACCACGGCACACAGCAGTGAGCATGTCAACCAGTTTTATTCCCATCCCTTGCTAGGGAATCGCAAAGCCAAGGACACACTGGTGATTTCCCTGGTTTTATAGCTCTCTAACTCCCCCCAGGCCTGCAACACATTTTTGGTGCTAGTGTTCACAGTGTCCTGGCATCTGCAGTGTGGGAAACCCGAACTGAGAGCCAACAGCCCCAGAGCTTCTCCCTATTAAAATGTGCAATTGGATTTCACATGCGTGTTTCAAACACCATTCAAGGCATGATTTACAGGCTACTGTCTAGCCCCACAGCTGTTTTTTCATCCCCCAGACTTAGTCGTTTCTAGGAATCCACCATTAGCTCCCTAGCGAATAGTCCTCCCAATTTCAACCTCTGCAGTCATTCCTGGGCATCCAAAGCTACACAAGATCTATGGGAAGGACTCGAGAAAATGTTTATTAAACAAAAAAACTATGATTCTTTCCACGGAATTATTCACTCATGAGAACATGTTTACCTGTTTACCTACCTTCTAATGAAGCTTTTTGTCCCCCCATCAAATTAAACCAATCACTGCTGACCCATTGATAAAGGTTATTTATATACATTAAAACCAGCGCAAGTCCAATGACCTCTGTGTGGGCCTCACTAGTTGCCACCCAGGGCTGAGTCCTTTCGATAGAAGGGAAAAGAAAACACTTCTACATATTGCAAATTATCTTCCTGTAGCTGACTAAAGACAAACCCTCTGTGTTCCACAGAGAGTCAACATCCTACTATCGTGTTTCCGCGACCACCCACCCCAAGGACCCAACGTCGTCTCACTTTCAAGACTCTGAAATCACTCCTGAAAAGCTTAGAACTCAGGCTTAAGGTTATGTTTGGTTCAAACCCAGGCTGACAGTATCTTCTCAATATTTGGTTTTAAGCTGTCAGAGGACCAGGATGGTACTGTGTTTGTATAGGATTCTTCTGGACAGAGCACTGTCCTTGGCAGAGTATGGACACAGGTGGAATGAGTGGTCCAGAGGAGTCCCCTGCCCTGTGACTGAGGCCCACCGTTCATGGGAGGAGAGCAAAGGAAAAAGAAAAAAAGGTCTGACATGGGGAGAAATGTCCCAGGAAGAGCCCTTGCTGGAAATGGCGTGCGGATGCATCGATTTCACCCAAATGGCTCTGCAGGTGTAGCTTCCCATTTCAGAAGAAAGCAATTAATTAAAAATCATATGAATAAAGATGTTATAATCCACATCAAATGACATTTTGCCTTTTGCTGCTCTATACCCATCTTTTCCAATGAACAGCATCTCAAGGTGCAAAGAGAACACCCTGTCCCCTTCTGCATAGGCTCCCTGCCCCACCCCGTCCTCCCGGCTCCGAGACTCGAAGACTTCCCAGAAAACAACAAAACTTTGTATGAAGGATATAGCTCAATTTCCTCGACACAACAGTCGAGGAGATCCACTTTGTTACAAGCCACAGTCAAAATAACAAGTCTTTCTTGTTGAGTCAAAGTCCTTTAGGACAAGAATACCGGTAAGTAAGGAGCTCTTGTGTTTTACATAGTGTTTGACCGCTGGAAAGGCAAGGCCACCAAGTTCCCTAACTCAGTAAAGGCAGCTTTAGCCTCGGGACTTGTCTTCCCTTCTCCTCCCACAGCTGTCTCTTTGCAGACCTCATGAAGGAAGATTACTCATTTACTCTTTGGATAATCTGATAATCAGGCCATGTTGACATGCTGAGCTGTCAAATCTTCAGGTTACCTGAAGAGGCTCTCTTTTTAAACCCTTACATTAAAAATAACCCCCAATTCATACTTGTTATCAATGGCCCCCAAGGCCAAAACTGCAAAGGAGGAGAATCGCAGCAGTAAAATGACCATTTATTTATTTAATACCCATTATGTGTCAGACGTTGTGTAGGGCATTTAACACGGGTGCCTTTTCTCTTTACTCTCTCCAGATAGCTGGTGGAGATAGTATCGTTATCCAAGCCTACATGAGTGTGGAAGCCACGACTGCCCGGGAAAATACAACTGGCATCGAGAGAAGTCAGACTCAAAGCCAATCCTCTGTTGCCAAGAGCCCATGAAGTTTCCTTCCAGTCCACTAAGCTCCTCCTGAGAACAGAACAGTAGACCTCAGGAACAGTGTGTTCCCAGGCTGGGAAGAACTTGAGCTGGTAGGAGATGTCTGGTGACTGTAAGGGCAGAAAAGGGAGCAGCTCTGGGATTTTCCAGACCCCTGAGAATCTGTACGCTTCCTTCTGTCCTAAGCACCTGATTTCTGCAATCCCCAGAGGCAAGCTGAGCAGTTAAAACACTTCTGCTTCTTGGCGTGGTCAAAACAATAAGCTGTCCTTTGGCTCACTATGTCACACCTGCCACTTCCGCACAACTGGGGGACACTGCCAGCGAGGAGACCCCTCCATGGCTCTCTGCATTTCTGAAGCTCCAAATCTCAGCAGTTAAACCCTCTTCTCAGCTGCCGCTTCCTCGTCAACCTTTGGCTACCAGAAATCATGACATGACCCCTACATTGCAACAGGATCAGAGAGACTTGCCCCCCACCCCACTTCCATCTCCTCCTCTGAATTCTGTGTGGCGTAGTATGCCCCCGCCAGACTCTTCATGCCATATGTTTTTTTGTTTTTCAGGCTTTTTTTTTTTTTTTTAGAACAACACAGACTATAAATAACTAAGTAAACAAAGAAATAAACCTGCCTGGTACCCTATCTACGTTCCTGCTCACAACCACACGGGAGACTCCAACACTAGTCCATGCACACGGAGTCCTCTTTCCATGAGCGACGCCCACATGATCATGTCCAGAGAGACATTTCGGCCGCAGCACCAGACAGTCCCCAAGGGCTCCTCACCCTCCCACTCCAATGTCTATAGCGTTTCACCTTTCCACATTTCTTCCTTCACTTGAACCGTCATGGTTTTGTATTAGATTTCCCTCTGGGAAGAATGACTGGCAATGACCCCGCTCCACCCTGGGTGGTGAGCTAGCACTCGCAAGCCCCTCATTACCATTAGAGTCTTCTACTTCTTCGGCCGGGGTAGCTTTCTGGGAGGAGTGGTGCGCGTGGGAGGAGAGCAGACTGACAATTCGTGGCCTGGGGAGGGTCAGGGCTTTTCCGTGGACCTTGAGGGAGTGTTCCTTCAACTGGCTGATTGTCATGGTGGAAAATGAGCACCAAGAACACTTGTAGGCATGTTCACCTGGAAGAAGATGGCGGTAAGGGGCAGAACGGGAAAGGAGGGAAGGGGGTAAGGTGGGGTGGAAAACAAAATGGCATAGTTAATTCACACAAGAGATGAAGTACAGTTAATTCACGCAAGAGATGCGACTTCTCAAGTTTCAGGGTCTAAGAAGCCTCACAGACCAGCTACCCACCCCTTCCCACAACCACAGTGCTCCTCTGGGACTGAAACTCTTCCATGAGCTCCAGAATCAGGTGACCCGGTCCCTTTTCATTTCATGCTCTACTTACAGGGACAAACCCATGCATGGATTCTCCAACAGGGAGTGAAACTGAATGTCTATGATCCCTCCTTCAGAAACGGTTCGTCTCTCATTCTCTCCCTCTCTCTCTCTCCACTAGAAATGACGTCGGCTTTCATTCAAGGATGCTTTTTATCATCTGCACAATATAATATGCTTAATTCTTATTTCAAGGACCTATCAGTGGCTTTCCAAGCACAGGGTAACTAAGTGCAAACTCTATTGTGCTATTTTCATTCTCTGCGTCTTTGCTGACTAGTCACCTCCTTGATTCCACACATTCTAGTTTGTTTTTTCTGGACCAGTTCACAAACCTCAGCATAAAACTCCATGCCCCTATCTAATCAATAATGCAGAGAAATGGGTAAAAGTAAGTCATTTTTTTTTTTTAAACTAAGAGATAGTTGTATATGTATAAGCATGTGTGTATCTCCAATATTCTTTGATAAACAGGACATTTCCTACTTTTATTTTAATTATTTTTATACCATGCAAACACAGTGACCAAATGAGAGTATGGTTCACCTTTGCTCAAAGTCAGCTTTTAAATTAAGTGCATTTTAAAAAGCCAAGCTGTGAAATGGACATGCTTATGTTGTGGGAAAAACACTGGTTTGATCGACTCAGAAAGCAATTTTGCTTTTCCTAACAAAAGGATGTGAATCCTCATGCTTGCAGCTCAGTATCTGCACCGCTCCAACCTGATACTAAAAAAATATCCTTTAACATACAGGGTTTCCAGTCATAAGGAAATGATTAAATAAACAAGTACCAGCTTCTTGATGAATGATAATTCATTAAAATAAATTCTTAAATAATATAAAAAAAAACAGAAAATAAAATAGTGATCTTCAGAAAAACAAATAGAAAGGCACGATATATTTTTGACTCACTTATAATCACTCACTTATAATTATAGAGGCCATGGTTGAAAGGAAGTGTTATCAAACGTGAACAACAGTGGTCTTTAGAGAATAAGATTATGGGGTGACTGACTCTTATTTCTTCTTTCATTTCCAAATTTCCCCTAACGAGCAGGGTTTTTTTGTTTTTTGTTTTTTTTAAATTTCTTTTTAAGGCGAAATTTTAAAACCAGAGGTGGGGAAAGAGAAGGAAATAGAGGGGAAAAAAAGAGCAGAAAGGCCCTTCAGCAAGGAAAGTTTCGTGGGCCAAACTGTGAGGGTCGGGACCTCTGGACAGAGCCGCGGAGCAGGAATGAGAAGGTAAACCTCTGTGCTTGCTCTGACCCAGCTGAGATGGGTTGTTCCCCCCCAACCTTGAAAATGACTCAATGTCTTCATATGCCAGGTGAGCGCAGGAACCCAGACTCTGCACTCAGCCTCCGCGTTGCCACTGATGACTCCCAGAGCACGTACTTCCAAGAAAGCCTTGAAGAGAACCTTGAGTGACGCAACACACTACAGCCCAAGATGGAAGAGAAGTTCAAAGTCAGACGACCTGGGCCAGAACCTCAGTCAGTCCCCAGCTATTATCTAGGAGTCTAGATAATGCCTGGCTCTCAACAGTGGTAACTATTACTATAATAAATATGGATATATAGAATATAATTTCCCATATAACATAGAAATATACATGTCAATATATATAATCATTGTAAAGAATACCATGGCCCTTCTTACTCCATTTTTAAATTTTTTAATGCAAGTCTGGCTGCATGAAGCTGGTTAGGTAGTGGCAAGTAGCACAACATGAGAGAGAATTCAAATCCAGATTATTTGATTTGTCTATGTGACTTTTACCCTTTAAAATAAAATAATCCACCCAGCATGGACAAGATGACACAAGTGTTTTGGAAAACGCACTGGCTTGTTGCAAGCCAAGCTGCTCTCAAGTGGCTGAACGCCACGCCACAGACACCAAGGTTCCCAGGTGTGCAGAGAAACAAATTCTAGCATTCCCCCTCTCTTTATGGATGCTTCCTTCTCGCCAACCAGTGAGCACAGAAGGACCGTGTGCGTGGTCACCTCACTGCCCTGGAGTCTCCAGGCAGCCTCTGGTACTTTCTTAAAGTCCTTCGCACAGGGCCAGATCATTTACCCAACTCCTCTTGCTAACAGCGCTTTGGCCAAGGTGGAGATCTGTGAGAAAGACTCCCCAGGATGCTGTCCCAGCTAAAGAATTTACAATATGCACACATGCCACAAAAGAGCGGTCTGAACCCTGAAGCCTCTTACTCCATAGCTTCAGTAGACTTTTCCCAAAAGTATAAAAATATGAACAGAAGTCTAGAACCAGTCTCCCCATCCCATCCGTGCCCAGTGGGGCTAGGAACAGCTGGATGGCTTCAGGAGTTTTATTCCATGAGGCCAGTTCGACAGGACCCAACACCAGGAAAGCTGGTCAAAACCTCAGAGAGGGACCCTGACTAAGGGTGTATGTGCAGTCTGGCTTCCGGGTGTGGCTGAGACCACCACGGAGAGGCCCCTAGACCCCTCTCCAGCACCTTCCCTGCACCACACCTCTTTCCTCTCCTGGCTGAGCTCTCCTGTGCCACCAGCAGGCATCTTCCATCAGATGCAAAAAAGAGAGGCCATCAGCTTCTTGTCAGTGATAAGGACACAGGCTGTTCTTCTGAAGTTGAATTCTTAGTGAGTGGGTTATACAGCCTTGAACAGGTCACTTAATTTTTATATCCTCCTCTGATGCTGAGGGGGACACCACCACCTACCCTTTAGGACTGCCATGAGGATTAATGAGTGGGATGGATAGAACATGCCTAGTGCAAGCCTGGCGGGTGAGGGACTGTTCCTGACAGAAGCATGAGGAGATGGAACAAAAGAGTAACAGAGACCAGCACAGCTTCTGGACACTCAGGACCCATTTCTTATCTCTTGTAAGGAAATGTATTTAAGGGTATCTCATGAGACATCTTGCATATCTTAGGGACTCTGTCCCTTTGAACTTCCTCAAGATTATACTTTCATTTTAGTTGGGAATTATCTTCAGTAGATGCTAACAGTTCATGCATTTCCATTAGAAAGGCCAGGTAGGAGCACCTGCGTGGCTCAGTCAGTTAAACCTTCGGCTAGGGTCATGATCCCAGGGTACTGGGTTCAAGCCCTGCATCAGGCTCCCTGCTCAGCAGGGGAGTCTGTTTCTCCCTCTCTCTTTGCCCCTTCCCCCTGCTCATGCTCTCTGTCTGTCTCTCTCTCAATTAAATAAATAAAATCATAAAAAAAAAAAAAAAAAGGCTAGGTAATTTAGAAATTCCTATAAGAAACCAACCAAACAAACAAAAACCAGGGGTGCCTGGGTGGCTCAGTTGTTAAGCATCTGCCTTCAGCTCAGGTCATGATCCCAGGGTCCTGGGATCAAGTCCTGCATTGGGCTCCCCGCTCAGCAGAAAGCCTGCTTCTGCCTCTCCCACTCTCCTTGCTTGTGTTCCCTCTCTCGCTGTGTCTCTTTCTGGCAAATACATAAATAAAATCTTTAAACAACAACAACAACAACAACAGTAACAAAGCCTGTTAGTAGCACATCTCAACTATGACTTGGGTGACATGGGCTTGGTCACCCTTGGCTTATTTTGGCTTCAGGTTATTCTATAATTTTTCTTTATGTTTCTTCATTAGATTAAAATAGAAATAAATAACCAACCAAGTCAAGAATAACTTCTTCTCATGTGCGGGATAAGGGACTTCGACTTTCCCTCAGGGAAGACCATAGGATTTCAAAACCAGAGGACTCCTGCATCAGGAAGGCCAACTCACCAGCGTGAGCCTTGAGTATATGTGTTTTCAGCCGGCTGTTATAGGAGGACTTGAAGGAGCAGAGTTTGCACCGGAATGGTTTATGGTGTCCGTGGTGGGTTTGCATATGGCGATCCAAGCTTGATGGAGAAGAAAAATAGAGAGAGAAACAGGACAGGATTAACAATTACATACATTTTTCTCCCTGCCCTTTTCCAGCAATCCCACTTCTAAGCTGCTCAAAGTCATTTTGCTCAACAATGGTGCTTACCCAAACCAAAAACAACAATGACAAAAATGACAAGAGTGGTCATGCCTACTTGAAAGGGAGGGGCTCAAGGAAAGAAGATATCAAGAGCCTTTTTGGATTGAGATACAGGGCAGTGCGAACATTTTCCCTTCCCGGGTGGTGAGGAATGCCTATCAACTAGTTCCTTAACTTATTCAAAAAAAAAAAAAAAAAAGAATTAGAGAAATTTTGCATTTAGAAAGGGCTTTCTTTTTAAATCTCAACTCTGCATTCACGGTGAACACTCAGGAGGGGAAGGGAAGTTCCAAGGTAGCTGAGCTCCTTGCAATGGGCTGTCACGTCTCCAACATCTTTGTAAATATGGAGGCAACTGGAAGGTAGGTTTCAAAGAAGTCTTGTGATCCAAAGGCCACTTATCCCTTCTGATAAACACTACCATGTTTGCTGTACCTCAGTCTTCCAGAGCAAGTTATAAAGAAGTTATTAAATTATGGTGAACCCCCGGTATTTCATAATAATTACTAGTCTAAAAAATAATAAATCCCCCAAACAAGGTGTGGGAAGGTGTTTTAATTTGTATCGGTACCCCAGAGAACTAGATTCCATTCTAAATGACTCATCTGGGAATGGTGTTGCTTACCATTTAAACAAACAATGTTCTGAGCTCCAAAGCTGCGTTTTCAATCACTTCCTGACATCTCCCTCTGGGTGTCCTTCAGCTTTCTTAAACTCAACCAGCCCTTAAACAAAACCATCAGTACCCCCCCCACCACCCCCACCACCTCCAAACAGCCACTCTTTCTCCTTTCCTTGCTTCTACAAAGGACACCACCATTCTCAGTCAACCAGATGGAACACCTGGGTGTCATCTGTCCTCTACTTTGTCTCTCATCCCTCATCCCCTATATTATAGTCAATTTTTCCAAATCATTAAGATCCTACTTCTTTCAACCATTCCCAAAGTTCCATTCTAACTTCTTGGATTACCTACTATTACTGCCTCCTAATTGGTTCCTCCCAACTTTTTTTTTTTGGTCAACTCAAGAGCATGAGCTATGGAGTGAGACCGCCTGGGTTCAAATCCCAGCTATTGCTTATAAACCGAATGGCCTGGGCAAGTTACATAAACCTCCTCACCTTTCTAATCCACAAAATGGAGACACAGTGGGACCGTACCTCACAGGGCTGACTTAAGAATAAAATGAGATAATACTTGAAGGCGCTTAGCGTACTGCCTGACACATAGTAGGTCTTAATAAATGTCAGCAATTATGATGACTCTACTCATTTCAGAGTCTTCCTTTTGCTGGTAATGTAAATTAAAGAGTCTTAATTCTGCATTCAAAGACTCCAAATATGGTCTCTACTCAAGTTTTACTCTATCCTCCCCTATTCTTTTACATACACCTTAAAGATTAGTCAGACTAGACTACCAGCCGGGCACCCACCAGCCTCATGCTCCATTCCACGGGCTTATGCTCTCATTCCTTCCACCATGTTGTACGCCCATTCCAAACTTTACAAGTCCTGTCTTAGACTTTTTTTTTTTTTTTAAGATTTTATTTATTTATTTGACAGACAGAAATCACAAGTAGGCAGAGAAGCAGGCAGAGAGAGCGGGGGAAGCAGATCCCTGCTGAGCAGGGAGTCTGATGCAGGGCTCTACCCCAGGACCCTGGGATCATGACCTGAGTGGAAGGCAGAGGCTTAACTCACTGAGCCACCCAGGTGCCCCCTGTCTTCCGACTTTAAGACCTGACTCAAATGCTCCCTACTCCATAAAACCTTCTCAATTCTTCCACAGTAGGTGTCACATTACCCTTCTCTGAAATTTCATAGCATTTTACTGATACATTTTTGAAAGATATGTGCCTTATTTTGCCTCATTTGTGTGCTTGCTTTATTTATAAGTCCCCTAGCCCCTAAACTCCCTTAGCTCCCTGACCATGGCCTCTTCATCTTTATATGCCCCTCAAATCCCACAAGTCCCCAGCACACTGCCTAGCACAGAGGGTATCCATTTATTCAGTAGGGATCTGCCGAGCCTCTACTGGGTGTCAGAAAGCAGGACAGATGCTGGGGAATACATACTTCTTAAACTGATGAAAACTACACAAGTTTTACGTCAGCGCACAGATCTGACAACAAAGATGAGACATTAGGCTCTGTAGAATTCAGGATCTGTAACCCATCCTACCCTCTGCACAAGCATTGCCTCCTTTCGGCTTTCAACAACTATCCAGCACTTTATCTTTTTAAGAAGCAACCAACCCAACATTTACTTTCAATCATCCTAAAGATAAACAGCATGTTAGTCTTCCAATCGGTCACCTCCATCCAAGATGGTGGCACACATTACTCATCGCGTATCCCTCTCAGACAGTTCAGAAAAGGCAATAAAAGGTGGTTTCTTTTTGGAACCATCCCCCTTCCCATCACCCCCAAATGCCAGTCACAATACTCCAAATCCATGACTCCAAAGCTGTGATGGGCCTCAGGCAGCTCCTCTGCCTCAACCTCCCTTTACTTCAAAAGCACCTGTTGGCATCAGGAACCTCCTTACTTTTCAAGGTCTTTTTAAGAAACATCTCAAGCAATGGTTCTTTGGTCACAACAGGGAATGAATAGTCCTAATTTTACCTCCACAGACCCTCAATTTCCTAAATGGAACTTTACATCCTCAAATGATGACGAGGTTCTGGATGAATGTTTGACGTCTAACACCAGTAAATTCCCCTACTTTCTAGTCTTTTGTAAATCAGAGCAAGGCCTCCAAAATAGCCACTTGTGAAAAAGACCTGTATTTGCCACGTCTAATGTTAAGTAATCTGGGGCTCTTAGCCCCATTTGACAGATGGGGTGACTAAGGCTCAAGGTAACCTAAGGAGCAAGTGAAAGCCCTCAGTGGGGCTCGTGGACGCCTCCACCCACCCCCCACCTCACTACCCCTAACCCCAGCTCCAGCTCAGCTGCCTCCCGCTAGGACACCTCCCTCCTCCCCACCTGCGGGCACGCAACAGCACTTACTTGTGCCTGAAAGCAGAAACAAAGGAGCAATACTGGCAGCTGTACTTGTCCTCGCGGGTAAACATGGCCAGGGCCAGATGGCTCCTCTCATGAGAACGCAGCCCCTGCATGGACATCAGGACTCTGTCACATTGACTACAATGGTATCCCCCCGGCCGGGTTTCATCCTCCAACATTCCATCAAGCAAGCAGTGTTCACCATCCACCCGGTCCACCAGGGTGCCACTGGCATCTTTGGCGACTTCCAATCCATCCAGGAACAAGTGGGAAGGGTCTTCGGCCTCCTGCTAAGAGAACCACACACACACACATGCCCCACCAACAAAATAAATATCCATCATCATCGTCTTCAGCACTCCTCCGCTCCCTTCATTCTCCCAAAGTCATCAGCATCTCCAGTTCAAGCTTCCTCCCCTGCCTCTCCAGCTCCCCCTAGAGGGAGGGCAAACCCGCCTGCCATGCAGCGGTGGTGATGTGAAGGCAACATGTCCCGGCACAGGCTGCCACTGCCTGAGAGAGAGAGGCTCTCCCACTGTGAAGACCATTCACTCACTTTGCTCCCATCTTAGAAAGAAAATTCCAACTGCCATCCCACCTGAACTCACACAAAGCAGGGTTAGGGTTATGGCTCAGAGAAAAGAAAGGAAGGAAGAGGAAAACACAGCAGAGAGGTTTGGGCATCTAGGAGCCAGCGTGGGCCATCCTCGAGAAATGAAGGAAAGGGAAGGACCCTGCCTTTTGCCACCCATGCTCCTCCCCACCCTGCGTACGGTGACTTAACCCACTGAATGGGAGGCTGCTGTATGATCGACTGAAAAACTTAAGGAGGAGCCTGAGTTTAAGACCCGTCTTTGGAGGTGACTCCTTGGGTTATACATGAAGAACTGCTCTGTCTCCCTCGAGTGACTCCAGGAAACAAGCCTGAGACACACTGTGGTGGCACGGAAGAGGCTGACTGCCGTGCCCCCAGGGGCCACTGTTCTGCTGGGAGCCAGAGGGGCTTCTGTCTTCAGCGAAGGAAAGCAGAGACTTTATGTCCATGTTATATGGGCAAAAACAGGACACCAGATGGAGAAAGGCCAATAACGAAAACATATTTACGTATCTAGAGAGAAATAGCCAAGCCCCGAACTAATTAACTTCTCTGCTCAAAAATCAGTGCTTAGCTATATCCTGGAAGGCAGGTCCCCGAAACTGTGGCTACTCTCAGGATTATCATGTCCAAAACAGGCAGCGTAATTGAAGTTGGGGCAGGGAGGGAAGACACTGGTCAGCGACATATGGGTAAAAAGAGGATAAAGGAGCCAAATTAGGGCAAGGGGTTCTTGGAGCCTACTGTGACTTGAAGGCCCATAGTTTTAGATTTCATGTGTCTCACGCTCCTCAGAGGACCCAGGGTAAGAAGTAAAAGATTCTCCTGGGCTCTCTAAACCGTCAGCAGGATGAGAACAGTAAGAAGTAAGGCAGTGGGAGGAGCAGAAGATGATGGGAACAGGACCCACTTGATTCCTCTCAAGAGCTCGGGCAACTTGGAAGAGCGTAACACCTAACGGCACTACATGCAGAACAGAAGGGCGACCCAAAGCCTCCTGTCCGGAGAGGCCCGGATCTTCCGTTTCCACCAAACTATCCGCGTGGAAGGGAACCAGATCGAAACGCGACCGGGTGGAGACACGAAAGATGAAGAGGGTCCAACCTGCAAAAAAATCAAAACAAGCCAGACCGATCCAAGCGCAGCTCAGGAATGCCCACATCCTGGGACGCCCTTTCCTGAGCTGCTTTGCGCAACGGTGGGGTGGGGGGTGGGGGGGGGGGGGCACAGTGGGGGGGGGGGGTTAATCAGTGACTCGAGCGGCTCACACACCTGACCGCTCATCCACACCTCCCCCCTCCCTGACTCTCACCTTCACGGCGGCGGACACGGCGGGGACGCTGCCATACTGGACGTGCTTCCGCAGGTGGTTGCAGATGGCTCGGAGCGTCGGGTGCACTTCCACACAGAATTTACACTTGTAGCCCACCACCTTCCTCTCCTTGATCTTTGGCACCTCTTCTAAGTGACCAAAAGGCTGGTAAAATACAGTGGTAGCCATCAGTACTCCGAGCCCTCCCTCGCACGCCGGCGTTTACGCTTGTCGCTTACTAGCGGACTTTATTTCAAAGTGGATTAGCAGGTTAGAAACCAAGGGAGAGATACGGCCGTGAGTTTACAGAACGAGGTCGTCAGAGCCGTGGCGCGCTGCCTGCCACGCCAAAGTCTCCGGAACCCACACATGTTACGACTTGTGAGGAGAGCAGAGTTCTGTGGAGAAGCGTCATGGTCACGGCCACCGTGTCGGGTGGTTTTCAAAGCAGTGTCAACCACGCAGGTGAAACGTTGCAAAGCTACGCCATTAGTGAACGTCTTGACCAGGGAAAAGAACCAACCAAAAAAAAAAAAAAAAAAAAAAAAAATTCCCCCAAACCGAAAACCAACCAATCAGACAAATCTACTCCTGGAGATGGCAGGTTCCTGTAGCAGACACTGCGGACCAGCACCACGGCTGACACCAAGAGACGGCCCACAGCTGCCTTAGAAAGAGAGCGAGCGGCGTCGTGTAACGGGGCCTCACGTAAGGCTACTTGGCGGAAGGAGATACAGAGAAACCACCCCGGCCCTCCCCCACGGGAGCCTTGGGAGAGTGGGAGGGAGGGGAGCGGGGCCGTGGAGAAGGGCGAGCCTAGGATGGGGGGCTAATCAAGCTCGAAACGTTTAATTGACTTATGGAGCTCTCTGGCAAAGCTAAGTCACTAGGAAGCCTGTAGCAGTTTGGCTGGCAACGAAGAAGTGCGTGTGGGCACCAGTGATGAGAGGCCTCCTGGGGGAAGGGAAATCAAAACATAGCCTTACCCTCTCTTGTTTGAAATCTGCAAAAGCACCATCTGCATATTTCTGCTTGCTCAAAAGCTGTTTCCTCCTCTCCTGACGTTTGGCACGCTTCTGGAATTCCTCATTGTGAACGTTCAAGTGTGAGGTCAGCTCCGCTGTGCTTTGCAGTTTGCTATCACAGTGCTTACACTGGTAGGCGGGGCTCTGCAGGCGGGGGCCGCCGCCCAGGATGACGAAGTCCCTCTTGAGGTCCCGGCTGTGGTGGTCGGTGTAGTGCATGCACAGCAGCTCGGCCGTGCTGAAGGACAGCTTGAAGCACCTGACGCAGCGGAACGGGAGCCACTCGGTCTCCGCAGCTTCACTTCCCTCCACCTCGGCCTTCTCGAAGCTGCCTCTCTCCTCCTCTTCCATCAGCACCGGCTTCTCATGCTCGTCCGCGTAGACGGCCGTGAAGTAGCCGCCCAGCTTGCTGGCGTGCTGCTTCTTCGGGAACACCCCCGGGTGGCGCTTCATGTAGTGGGACACGATGCCCTTCTTGCTGAAGGACTGGAAGGAGCACAGCGAGCACTTTTTCTTCTCCACGGCCCGCCGCAGCTCCTCGCTGAGTTGTGGGGAGTCGTCCTTGGGCGGGGACGGGATGATCACCTTGTTGGGCTTGTCGCTGATGGTCCGGGAGGCGGCCAGGCAGTGGGTATAGTAGGCGTCGATGTCGTGGCGCTTCTGGTAGTGGGCCGCCAGCCCCTTGCGGATGGGGTTGGTGTAGGCGCATAGGGCGCACTTGAAGAGGTTGTTCTTGCCCTCCGGCTGGGCGCGGACGTTGTTGTGCTTGATGCGGTAGTGCCTGGCGAT
The DNA here is from genome assembly GCF_022355385.1 of Mustela nigripes. Taxonomy (NCBI): domain Eukaryota; kingdom Metazoa; phylum Chordata; class Mammalia; order Carnivora; family Mustelidae; genus Mustela; species Mustela nigripes. The sequence continues at coordinate 25,201,052 of NC_081565.1, forward strand.
GCCCTTCCTCGTGGAGCAGAAGTACTTGCAGAGCTGACACCGGAACACAGTGTGGGAGACCAGGTGCGAGGCGGAGAAGTGCGACGTGGACATGGGCTCCTCTCCCATGTCCTCCTCGGCAGCGGATACCTGGGAGGGGCTCACTTCTGTGGTCATCTCGGGCTCCAGGGAGACCGGCAGCTTCGGGGGCGACGGAGAAAAGACATCGAATTCGGGCTGATTGTGGTACTTCTCGTAGTGGATCTTGAGCTTCTCCAGGGTGCCGTGCGTGTAGGGACACAGTTTGCAACGGTAGGCGCCATAGCCTTGCTTGAAGATTCTGCTCGTCTCCTCCACGTCGTTCTGCGCTATGTCCGCGGACTGCTCCACATCGTGCACGAAGTCCTCGGCGGTCACCTTGATGGCCGGGTGGCGCTTCTGGTAGTGTGTCAGGACGCCATGGATGCGGGTGTTGATGTAGGGGCAGTGTCTGCATTTGTAGACAGCGCCGGGGTTGATGTCGATGTCCTGGGCAAAGTCGGCTGCCTTCACCTTCATGCCGGGGTGCTTCTTCCCGTAGTGGGTGAGCAGGCCATGCAGGTTGTTGTACTCAGACTGGCAAACTGTGCACTGGTACGGGGTGGACGAGATGGCCGGGTTGGCGGAGGCCAGCTGGATGCTCTTCTCTGGGGAGAGCCTCGCATCATCTGGGCACTCTGCATCCTGCTCGGGGAGTGGAGTGGGCAAGCTGTTCTCGCAATTCACGGGACCCACCAGCTCTTCGGCGGAGGGGGGTAGGGGATTCTCGATGGCATCTTTCTCCTTGATGATATCCAGCAGCACCGATTCATCACCATTCATGGCCCAGGGATGGAATGCCTGGTAGTGATTGGTGATGTCCCAGATGGACATGGCCTCAAAGACACAGTCTCTGCATCGGTAGGTTTTGGCTTCCGTGGGCAGCGCGAGGGAGGGAGGGGACGGGTCTGGCCCAGCCCAGAGTTTGGTAGCCATGTAAGTGTAGTCAACATAATGCTCTGGATGCCTCCTCTGGTAATGCAGGAGCAGACCATTGGGCTCTGTGTGTGAATAGATACACCACTCGCAGTGGTAGCCAGCTTCTATCAAGCCATCAAGGAACGCCCACCGCATGATGGACGTGACTGTGGCCTTCAAGGCAGGGTGATCTTTCTTGATATGCTTCCTCAGTGCATAGAAGTAGGGGGAGGTATACGAGCACTGCCTACACTTGAGCGCTCGAAGTTTCGCTTTGTCCCGCTCCGCGCTGGAGGGGGCCATGAGCACACAGCTGGCAGGCTTCTTCTGGTTCCGGTCACAGAGGCTTCGGATGGTGGCCGTGTGCTGCCGGATCACATCTGCATTGGCCTTGAAGTCTCGGTGCTTCTTCTGATAGTGAATGAGGACACCCTTGACTGTCCGGTTCCCGTAATCACAGTGCTGGCAAAAGAACATCTCGTTCTCCACAGGAGGGCCATCTCGCTCAGAGCTGCTGCGGTTCAGCTGTTGCATGGGGGCGGGTGGCCGAGGGGAGCCTTGAGGCCCCTCAGACCCCCTCATCATTGCAGCTGTGGGAGGAGCCTGTCTGATATATTTGGCAGTGACCTTTATTTCTGGGTGTCTTTTCTGGTAGTGGACAAGCACTCCCACAACTGACCGATTGCTGTACGAACAGTGTTTGCAGTAGTAAAGCTCAGTACTGAGGTCTGGTGGCGGGGGTTGTGGGGGGGGTGGGGAACCCATGTTGGACATTTTGGGAGACATTGGAGCACCCACCTCAAATGATAATTGAGAAAGGGCAGAGCCCCTGTCCACAGACACCATTCGCATGGTTTTCTGGATCCTAAAGTAGGAAGCCTTTTCTTCCGGGTGTTTCTTCTGATAATGAACCAAGACAGAATGCATGTTGGGGCTTGCAAATGAGCAAACGTCACAATCGTAAACAACAACAGTGTTAACTGAGGGGTCCTTCTGATTTTCACATTCTGGAGTATAGGTCTTTGAAGGAGTGTTTTTATTAAATGTAGCCGGCAGACCGCCACCGCGAGCCACGGGAGTGGAAGTTGCCATGCTTTTGGGGGCTGAATTCAGAATCTCCCTCAGCGTCTGGGATTCCGTATTCAGCCCTTCCTGCTGCTCCACGACATAGCTGGAAAATATCATCGCGTTGTTGATCTTGACCGTGGGATGCATTCTTTGGTAATGTGGCATCAGGCTTCGGACGTTCGGGCTCGTGTAGGAACAAAATCGACAGCGGTAGATCAGGTCCGAATGGTCGAAGTTGAGTACATTCATGGCTTCTGGGTGGTGTTCACCGTAATGCTGCTGCAGGTCTTCAAAGTTGGTGTAGTCAATGTAGCATTCCAGGCACCTGTACACGGCACTGTGGTCGTTGGGGTCCAAGATGTACCGAAAGCTGAACTTGATATAAGGGTGCATCCGTTGGTAGTGGGTGCTGACGCTCCGGGCCGATTTGTTGTTAAAGTCACAGTGTTTGCAATAATAAAGCCGTCCAGAGTCACCAAAGTCTGTGTTCTCGTTATTGTGCTCTGTCCCATAGATGGGAGTCTGGGTGTTCAGCAGAGCAGTACTGGAAACCTGGTGGTCTTTCATGTTCGCCGAGGAGCCATAGTAATCCTCTTCGTCTTCGGAAAGGGTGAGCTCAATTTCCGCCCCATTGGTGGCATTGTAGTCGTGGGCGACGCTTCTGAAGCTGGGCTCCTTTTGGGGCTCGCCGGCGTCTCTCGCCCAGATCTGCTGGGCCGAGAAGGATGTGGACACCTCCATGACCGGCTCTGTGGGCTCTTCCTCCCTGTCCAACTCAACCTCTATCTCCACTTCATTGTCTTCCTCTTCCTCCTCGTCGTCCTCCACGTTGATCACCGCGTCCTCCTGCTGCTTTGTCTGGTTGATTTTGCTCTGGAGGTTGCTTGCGATCTCGTCGATCCTCGTTCTCTTCTTCACGGGCGACAGATCGAGGGGAAAGTCGTTGGCGAGCTTCCTAGAGGCCTTAGCTACAAAATTGTTCTTGGAGGACAACCCAAGAATTGAGGTCTGACTTTTCTTCACAGTGTTGCTGGAAGAGGGGTGGCTGTCTGTCTCGCTCTCCAACGGCAGGCTTGAGGGCTGCCCCTCGAATTTTGGCAAGTTGTCGCAGAACGAGTGCTTGTGCTGCTGATGGACCCGTAGCCCTTTCAGAGTCGTGGTGGAGTAATTACACATGGTGCATTTGTAAGGGTGCAGGGGTGGGCCTGGCACGGGCGGCTGGGGCGGCTGCACCGGCGGGGGCTGGGGCTGCGGCTGGGCTGGCACCTGGTGGGGCGGCTGTAGCTGCGGTGGCTGCGGCTGGGACGGCGGTGGGGGTGGCGGTGGCGGCGGGGGCGGTGGCTGTTGCTGCTGCAGGGGATCCAACAGGACCCCCGGCTTTCTGCCATTGATGCTCGAGCTCTCATAAGACACAACACCTTCGTTCAGGGAAGCAGAAAGGCTCTCGCTCTGGGAATTCACAGCATCCCAATCTGACGTTGTACCCGTGTGACACTGCTTGTGAGCCCCAAGCTTCAACGAGCTCTTGCAAGTAAATGGACATTCGTCACATTTGTAGACAGCGGTCTTTCCGGACAAATGGATGTTTTCTATGTGACGGGAGATGCTACGTCGATGCATAGTGAGGAAGGGACAGAAGGGGCACTGGAACCTATTCATGAACCTTCTAAACGGAATCCCCTTGGTCTCCAGCAACTTGTTGCCGTCCGAGCTCATCAGCTGCTCTGCAGATATGCCTGACGTCTGGTGATCCATGGCATTCAAGCCGTTCTCGCTATCTAGCTCGTTCAACTCTTCATCAGAACTGGAGTCATTCAGCATGCTGTTGGTTTCCAGGTCAGCAGAGGAATTGGTCATGTCAGCCATGCCATAACGCGATCTCTCCGCCAAGTTAACGAGGCCAGAGTTGTGAGGGGACTTCGGCTTCATCTGAGGGTAAGACACGGATGGAAACTTGGAAGCAGACGAAGAATTGGGTCTCATGATGGAGTTACTGATGGAGCCCCGGAAGTTGGAGACGTTGGCGCTGGGCATCTCCCGGCTTGCAGCATTCATGGACAGATAGGTGGAGTTGGAAGTGGGGCTGGGGGCGCTTTTGTTCTGCACATCGGGGACGTTAGTCCCTTCTTGCTGCTGGCGGAGGCTGGAAAGGATCTTGACCATGCTGCGATGCTTCTTCATCATGTGGTCACACCAGCGCTCCCGGCGGGGGGTCTGGTAGCTGCACCACTCACAGCAAAAGTTGCCTCGAGACTTGGTCAAAGGCTTGACCATGGACTCTAAGATGCTGCGCTCCACGACCTCTGCTGGCAGTTCCTTGCAGGGGTCCTGCAGGGACATGGGTGGGACCACAGGGTCTGGTATTGGAGCAGGGGCAGGGAGGGGAGCAGTGGTCTCCTTCAAATTGTTTTTGTGATACATCTTCTGGTGCTTAATTATTCTCGCCCTCCTCGGTGACTTATATGTGCAAAACTGGCAAGAGAAGACCTTTCCAAATCCCTCATGCATCATGATATTATAATTTAAGGATCCTGGAACAGGGGGGCCCGCCGAACTCCCTTCAGCTTGAGCTCCGTGGACCTTCCTTGTGTGTTCGATGAGGAGATTTTTTGACCTGAAGTAGCGTACGCAGAACTTGCATTGAAAAAACTTGTTTGTTGGTTTGGGATTAGGGGCAATATGCTGACCGTAATATCCTGGACTGTGGCCATAGTAGCTTCCGGTCCCCAATGCAGTTGCATTTTGACCTAAAAAGAAAGCATGAGGTAAGTGAGAACAGAAAAGCAAACAAAAGAGAATTAAGAAATTTCATCATGCAAATCAATTTTTCTTTTCAACTGTTCTTCATTAATAAACATCGCATTCGAAAGTCCTAATAACATCTCCAGATGAGGCCCTGAAGAGTATTAATGAAGCATTAATGAACACACACATAGCGCTTCTCACAGATGAAAATGCAGCGTTCAGCTTTAGAGACGATACTCACCTCATCCCCACTAACGTGCCCTAGGGCTATAAAAAGATGCATTTCCCATACTGCGACATTAATCCCAGAATTCTGCAAGGTACTATCCTGTTCTCCAAATTGAAAGGAAACTAAGAGACATAAAGGAAGCTGAAAGGACAATAACATAGGACACTCAAGTAGAGAAACGTGACGCCCTAATTGCAAAGACGGCTCGCAGAGAGCAAGAACTCTGAAGAAGCCACATGTGCCAAAACCCATGGCTACAGGCTAAAACTAGAGGGGCGCCATGAAACAGATCAGATACGCCCAGAATCAGCAAAGATTTACCTGATAAATCCTCTGCGATCGCAAATTCGTCCTTTATCGAAGAATACTCCACCTCTGTCTGATTACTGGCATTCATGGACCCGGATCGTGGCTCATTAGCATTGTCTTCAGCAACGTCAGTTGGCTGCAGAAATGCTGTGTGGACATCCTGGATGTGTGCCTTGAGATCTTCGTAGGATGGGGCTCGGAAGTCACAGCCATCACACTGTAGCACCTCCATGATCTGGGCCTACCTTCTCACATTAGGAACCTGTGACAGAATTCAGAATACAGTGTCTGAAGAACTGTACTAGCTGAATATCCCAAGTCGATGGGACTACAAGTCCATTAACAGAAACATTTCTAGTATCAGCAGATCTTTCACTGAACTTTGCCAGTTGGAATGTCCACCAAAGAAATGCAACCAGACATAACAGGGATAGCGTCCTTGAGATCCAAATATCAAAAAAGTGTAGGGGGGGGCCCAGATAAACATTTTCCACTTTGATATAAATACGTCTTCAAATGCCATTGGTCAAGGAAACCCTTAACAGTCAAGAGTTTTAGTAGTTTCTGAATTTCTTGACTGATTTCAAATTTCTTGTCAAGTCAATATTGACTTTGATTCTGGCTTGGACCCCCTTTTTTGGGAACTAGAACCTTCTCAGAAGTAAAGAGGATGTCTGTACAGAAAAAAGGACAAATTTCAATCTTCATTAGCTGTTCTAATATTAGAACATTGATGTTTCATCCCCAAATGGTGAAACAGTATTGAATTTTGGGTGGTGGTAGAGAGAGCTTTTATTCTACCTTTTGTTATTCTAATACCTTAACTGATACTGGGGTATGCCTCTTTCCCCCTTTCCCCAGTTTAGTTGTGTGTGCGCATGCACATGTGTGTATGCGTTTCATAATCTAAATGGTTATTTTGCTGTCTACTATCTACCAATTACAACCTAACAGCTTCTCCAACTAACTAGGTCAAAAATTGTTTTTTCTCATGAGATTCTCCATCCACCAACTTCAGATGACAATCCAGTTTCTAGTTTAGAGTTGTACCTTGAAGCCTCGGTTTATATCAAGGTAACAAACAGTTTTGAAGAGGGGCTTCTAAGCTGAAACTCCTTTCCTATGTCTCTCCTTGACAAATGTGCAGTGTGTACTTGCCCACAAAAAGCTGCAAACCTGGGGCAGAATAAAGCAAAACTTGCCCAGCTACCTTCACTCTGTCTTCGCTGGGTGACAGAGAGACACAGATAGCTTCCTACTGACTCAACAGAGAGGCTCACCATTAAGCAATTAAAAATGTATTAGAAGGTGTAGTCTGTCCCATCGTAATACATATCTTGAGCTGAGATACCCGGTTATTATCTTAATCAGTGAGTTACTTCATGGAGCTCACGGCAAACTCTACTGAGTCACTGCAATCTAGAACCCCAGATGTCCAAGAACTAAAGCCTTCGCCAGATATTCCTAGACTTCTACTGTACTGCAACTTTCGCTACTTTTAGGGCAAAAGGTAAATTGTTTCTGCAGGAGGAACAAAGTCCAGCGATGTGTCAAATGTAGAGAAAGGAGCCATTGCGGGCGGATTTTCTATGAAAGAATGCTCCTGCTGATAGCCTGCTAAAATAACTTCTGGCAAGTCCAGCTCTGGACAGACTGAGCTTGCAGAGTGAGACACAGATATTTACCTCCTCTTCTTTCACCCAGCAATCTATCCTTTTTCAATAAACACTGAACGGTGCACCAGAGTCTTTTCAGCTAAGTCTCAACATTCGAGATACACAAGCTTTTATGCCTAAGCGCCAACCCAAATTGTGTGGAAGAGGTTGCTATCAGCTCTGGATCAAATTACAGCCGTCACTGAGGCCCCACCCCACTTCTCCTTTCGCACAGTCCATTAGACCTGAAAACAAATTTTTCCATGGTGCAGACGACTCCTGCATTTAGAACACTTCACAGAAAAAAGCAGACCATCCAGTGTGCACTCCCCATCCCCCAAGCCTAGCCCTTTCATCTCAGCCAAACAAGCCACAGCTCTGCTGAATGTGTTTATCACACTTTCAAGAGATATGAGCTCCTGCGTCACCGAAGCTCTAAGACTCACTAAGCTGCCCTAGTCCTCTGAGCTTCAGGAGCGGCCATTTTAGCTCGGAGCTTCTCTTCCGTGCACAACATGGCTTCTCTGGGATTCTGCTAGGCTGACAATCAGAAATGAGCAGTAGAAGAACAGGCTGGGCTCCTCCTATGCTCTTCTGCTCCCAACAAAGAATGAACTGTTTGCACTGCTTTCGGAAAAGCAGCACCTTTCTCCTCCTCAAATGTCATTCACCAAGATCTCCGAAGGTTCTTTTATCCCATGATTGATAAGCTTGTTCGTTAGTCCCAGCAGAGCTGACTGGTGATGGCAGGACGATCCTGGACCAGACTCTGTTCTACAGCAGGATTTGGGGGTGGGCTGGGGGGGACCTCCAGAATGCCTTGGCTTCTTGGGAGTCGTCCTTCCACACACAGAAGACATACCATCCGACTCTGCTTGCCAGATTCCAAAGTCTAATGACCTTTGTTAATCACCAGCCAGTCTGTCTGCATCAGCAGACCCTGCCAACAGACACACCCTTCAACACAAAGGCTGTAGCTATTCCTTTTAAAAGAGGTTCTCTGAAAGCTCCATTGTGTAGCCCGAGAGGAAAACAAAATCTCTTCCCTTCAAAACTTCAAGCCTTTAGAAATAACGCAACAAAAGGCTTTCTGCTGTGTGTCTTTTGGAAATTTTGAGCCCGGTTTGCACAACATCAACAAAAATGATGGTTCTGCACAAGGAAAGCAGGGCACCTTCAGCACTAAGTCATCCACCCAGACATGAAATTCATCTCGCTGTGCGGTTCTCTAATATCTTGGTGTCTTCGGAAGCTGTTATCAAGGATTCTAACTTCACTGGATGCAAACACAAACCAACAGTCTCCTTGTTCTGCTACAAAGGAGATTAAAGGGTCATGAGATCAGGGGGGAAAAAAAAAACCCACTGATTTGGAAAAAGAAGAGATGATGAAAGTGATTTCCTAATGGGTTCTAGCTTTAATGTTGTTGCAGTCTCTACCTCAAAAATAGCTCAGAGCCTTAGAAGAGGTTAATCTCCAGGCTGCTGAGAACCAGCGTCAGGTACAGCTGAACGGCCTTCAATTTGATGTCTGCACCAAGCCCCGAGAGGAGGACGGAGCCTCCTTTGAAAGCCATTTTGCCTTTGTGTACACATTTGTCCTGAAGACGCTGACAGAAGAAGAAAACGGAAATTTCCAGCATGGCCTAAACAATCAAAGAAACAGAAACCCAATGTGTTTATGAGACTGAGGATGCACACACGTGCACGGAGTGAGAGCGGGAGGAGAAGAAAGGAATGGGGGAGGACGGGAGACAAAGAAAGCCGGACCCGAGGAGGACCCATCCATCAACCAGAGTATGTTTTCACAGCAGATGGTAATCCTCTGAGAAACCCACAACCAGGAAAAAGAGGAGAAACGCGCTCTGCTGCTTCTCTGACTGCTTCATCCGCCCAGAAAGAGCAGCAACCCTCAAAGACTCAGCTAGACACTGACGTGCTCCAAAATGATGATTTAAAGCTAAAAGCCTTGACCTCCTATCTACTTTACTTCATTTAAAAATACTGTCATAATGAGATTAGCAATACCCCCCTCCCCACCACTGACCCAATCAGCAAAATCAAAAGCAGAAGAGGAAGCTTCAAACTAACTAAAAAGAAATGCTATTTCAGAAGGTCATGGGCTAAGTCTACAAATCAAACAAGCACCCCCATCTCCTACTCCCCCCCCCCACCCCGGGCAGTATTCCCAGGCCCCTCAAGGTCAAATAGGCATCGAGGACTGGACTCTAAACACCACCCACGAAGGGACCTGCTCTGTGAGTATGGATTCTTCTCTAATACTCCAACGCCGAACGTGATCAGTCCTCCTGACACACATGAAACCCCCAGAGCATTCGAATTATTCACTGCTCTTCAGTATCATTTATTCCCCATTGCTGGTGTGTTCCATTTCCATTTCTAGCTTGGGGATTTCCAAAGGTGGGGGTCTGGATGAGAAATCCTAACTCCAATTCTCCACATCTGACACACTCTTGAAGACATAGTTAAAGAGAACCCAGAGAGATCTCATTCAAGATCGGGAATGTACACGTGTGAATGGGGAAAGGGGGATGATGGGCACAGGCTGCTCCCTCGTCTACACCAGCTGCACCCCCACGTTTCTGTGACCAGGATCCCCGGGAGCCATCATGGCTCGGTGAAGGTGAAAGAAGGCGATCCACAGCTTCACGCCCCGTTCTTCTTCCATTCATGGCCCAGATGTACCTGGAGAGGGGGAGGCACTCTGGATGGTTCACGGTGTTCTTACCACCAGGCCACCATCAGCCCTCTCGCCCAGGGCAGCTTGGCGAACGCTGTTCCCCAGACTTGTATAAACATGGTCTTCAAGTCAAAGTCCCAACGGTCTCCAGGAAGTGCCCGAATTAAAACACACAGACCTTGCCTGGATCGAACCTGTTCTCGGCCTGAAGGCCGCAGACCAGAAATAAAGTGGTGAGGCGCCACGGCCACAGGGATTCAGCAGCAACTAATTATAACCTTCAAAGCCTTGGAGAAATAGAACCAGAAACACCATAAGGTGCTTTTCCTCTGTCCACTCTAGAAACCTAGTTTCATTTATCAGGCACTGAGCTCCCCAGTTCTCCTGAATCACAATTCTAAGAAAAGGTTTTAGTTAGCACCTGTTGTTTGTGCTTTTCTTACTTTCCAGTGAATGGAAAAACCAATTATCCAAGGACTGGCAGTGGAATGCATCAACTCTGGAATAGTTCAGCTAGAAAAACAGAAGCATCAGGAACCTGAAGATCAGCCTACAAATATATTTGGAGATTGGAAACAGCTGACAGGATGAGGTCAAAGAGCTGGGGGAGGGGGGTGTTAGGTGGTTAACATTTCTAATGGTAAGCCCTGGCACTGCCATGGTTTGTTTGGGAGGAAGGATTTCCATGCTGAGGATGAAAAATGGGGGGAAACCACTAACTCATCCACTGGTGGACGTGAGCTGCTACTCTGACAACAAGGGGTGTTCTGTATCAGTACTTATCACTTGCCCTTGTCACGGTCAAAACAGGACTTCTAGTAACTTAAAAATCATTTAAAGCATCTTTCCAAGCCCGACTGCACGGAGAAGAAACTGAGGTGAAACTTCCTTACAACACCAGTAGAAGGATCAAGGTGACAGGCAAATGCAAACAAAGACTTTTCTCTCTCTCTCTGCATATGCAATAATTAATTGGACTGATTTGCTTTGACCTCAGATATGAGCATGTGCACTCCAAATTGGACAGGGACTCTATCAGAGCACAATCAGCCCCTTCCAAGTAAGTACCCATGATTTATGTATTCCTCCCATGTTTAGTTAAAAACAAAACAAAACAACAACAACAACAAAAAAAAAAACAAAAAAAAACCACACAAAACAACCTAGTAATAAAATAAGCCAGCAAAATAGACCAACAAAGAACTCTTGACAACAAGCTACCTCCATCGATCCGGCTCCACTACAGATCCCGGCTTGCCATGTGGTGTCTTCAAATGTCCTATCAAATGTTTATACTGTTTGCTACATGATCTAAGCAGTTCTGTGTACTCTTGGCAATTCACCACACTAATGAAAGGTTTAACATATCAGGGAGGATAAATAATTAAGGAATTCAGAAGGGAGACACAGCTGTTCTTCAAAACCAAATTTTCAGAAGAGAAAGGATTAATTTGCAATCACATATGTAACCCCCAATATGAGACTGAATTTAAATACTGAGCAGAGAAATACCAGGAGACCCCCAAGTCCTGCCAATGCACGTTGCCTCTGTTCTATGTGGTCAGACTGTGGACCATCTGTGGACCTTGCACGGCAGCACAAGTCTGGAGCAGGCAAGCTGCCGATGAAGAACCCACTCGCTTTCTGGCCAGCGATGGTCCTTTTCAGGTTATCTCTTGTTTTAGCTTTGTTCTGCATCAAGTTTTCAAGGGTTACAGGGCACGTTGAGTACTATTTCATAACAGGTGCCTTTGGGATCATCATTAAAATGAGATGAGCATCCAGGGATGTAATCTAAGTGACTAAAAAAACGGTCAGATATGTAAATAAGGAGCAATTCTGGCTGAGTGACCTGTTATGAAAGCAGGTAGTGAGTGTCTAACACAGAAAGAGATAGTACATACCTTCTGGAGAATTCATGCATTCCTTTGCAATGATATAAGGCTAATTGAGGCCAACAGGCCAATCGGCAGCCTGCCAGCTCTCCTGTCCTTAGAAAAGGAAGCGTGTGATTTGAACAAGGAGATAAAAGAGGAGAGAAGGGACTAGAAAAGAAAGGGAGGAAGCAGGGTAGTATCTCAGCAGCTTTAGACTTCATTGTCTGGAAAGGGGAACCTGCAGTTCGCCAGATAAGTCTAATTCTGAGAAGTGTCCTGACAATATTCTCCTTGAGAAACAAAACAAACCAAGAGGCCTCGTTTCAGTAAAATGCTCAAAACGCAACTGTGACACATGAGATCCCAGCTCATCTACTTCTTTCAAATGACGGAAAGCCACTCTTGGTGCTGAATGAATTCTCTGAAATGTCATGGGCCCATCAGGAAGTTCCTTGGAAACTTTTGAGGCCATTCTCGCCCTAGCACTGAGAACAAGAGATAACTGATTTCTCTCCTGGAGGGCCAATCCGCACCCAAACAGCGGAGACAGAAAATCACGGTGTTCCTTTAGAAACTCTTCAGAATGCTGGCTGGGTTTCTACAGACACTTTTCATGCTACAAGAACTCTCATTATAAAAATTGTAAAATTAAAGGGAAGTTGCAGTGATGCTGCTGGGTCTTCATTACAGAACTGATTGAGACGCAGAGTAAGCAGAAGTTGAGGTGAAACTCATCCTTCCCACCATGAAAGACCAACCCGGGCACCAAGTGGTACCTCCTCAGTGGGTCTGAAAGCCTGACCGGCCCCTGGCATTGGTCATGTAGGTCTTCCTGGCCGTTAACAGCTCCCGGCGCTGGCCTGGCCAACCACACAAAGTCTAAATTCCACAGTTTCAGTGAATGGATCCAGAAACCATTTTAACAATTTACCTTCTTCTCTATTACCACTCCGAGAAAAACGCAACAAAACAAAACAAAAAATGATATATGGCTGTTGCCTTGTGGAGAGGATAAGGAAGTTTTGCTAGAGGAACTCTTTTGTTTAAGGGAAAAGCCCACGAAAATCCCAATCTAATCTGTCAGACACTTGCACGTTGCCTTTTGTACATGGTTCGCTCAGAAGTTCAGATAAGTCACTTTCTTTAGACCAGAATCATTCCAAGTTTGCCTGTATCAGTGGCACACAAGGGCCGGATTCAAATGCTGCAATGACCTCTCCAGCCTCATTCTTACATCTGACGAAACTGACCACACAAGCCTGGCACCTCAGTCTATCTTTCTCTAAACCCTGGTTCCTGATCTAACTACCCCATCAGGACGAAAGCCCTTAGCAGACTCCTTTCTAGAAAGCTAAACAATGGCTGGGCTTGTGTGGATCATGAACACTTTGAGATCCTTTTGCTCCAGGAGACTGTGGGCTGTCTTTTGTTTGTTTGTTTTTCTTTTCTCCTCTGCCCTCCACCTATAGCAGAAATGATCAGAGGCTGTCCTTCCTCCTCATTAAATTAACCAACTGGCCCATTCCTATCCATTGGTTGTTCTGACAAATTAACAGAATCTTATAATAGGAAAAACACATTATGTGTTTATGTATTAGAACTGACAAATACCCAAGAATTAGGAATTAAAAAAAAAAAAAATGACAGGCAAGGAATTTCTTTTCTCTTGCAATCTCCAATCTACTTTCAGCAAGTAAATTCACTCCTAAAAATCATTGCACCCCAAGAACTTCAAAGCAGAAAGTTAAGACATTCGTTTGCCAACCCAAGATTAGAATTTATCACCATGTGAAAACACTAGAATGCTCCAGTACTCCGACAAGCCCCCCATTCTGTAAACCCCTAATGGTAAGTCTCATTTTTGCTCAATTTAGTTTTCTTCAGCTTATTCACTGTTACGTTGATAGGAAGGAAGATAATGATACAGAGATGCCATGCCTATCCAGCAAGTAAAAGAATGTTTCTAGCAGGTGTGACGACTCTGCCCATCACCTTCACCTTGACCAAGTCTTTCAAAGCCTTTATTGGGTCATTTTGCAAAATGAAAAAATTAGATTATGATATTCAACCTTTTTAGAAAAAAAAGGAATGTTTTACAAGTTTTCCTTTTCATTTCTAAAAGACTTTTTTTTTTTTCTGGCTTAATTTACTCCTTTCCTTTTATTATTATTCAGAGACAAATAAATGTGTAGTTTTATATGGCTGACACCTCATCAGTGAAGTCTGGACTCAAAGGTTCTAACCTCTAAGAGGCATTCCCTGACAACTTCTCCTAACACTTTCCCACCCCCTTGACCCTCATGAAATCGAGCCCCCTCTCCACAACCCTGACCACACTCGCTTTCTCTCTACCACTTTCCACTGCTTTATTTCCTTCACTGTTGATAAGATGCCCGTTTGCAGTCTGTCTTCCTCTAAAACATAAGCACCCTGAGAGCAAGTCCATGCCTGTCTACTCACACTGGTATCTTCAGCACTGGGGACAGTCACACAGTGGGTTCAGCAAATGTGTTGAATGAACGAATGAATGAGTCAAAGCCTCTGAAGATTCCAATCAAAGATGAAAAGAGTGGTCATGAGATTGGATTCTTCTACTAAAACTATGGTTAGTACAGAGCAGTGGTGGTCCCAACCAGGAGGACTTCTGCCTACCTGCCCTTCCCAGCTGCACCACCACTACCACCACCAACAAAACCTCAGGCTAGGGATATTTGGGAGTTTCTGAAGACATCTTTTTGGTTGAAAGACATCATAACCAGAGACTACGGTGCTACTGGCATCTAATGGGTAGAGGCCGAAGATGTGGCTGAATATTCCACAAAGCACCAGGCTGTCCCCCCCAACAAAGAATGATCTGGTCCAAAATGTCAATGGCACAGAGGTTGGAAACCTTTTCACAAGTAGTCTATCTGGGGGTTATTTTCAGTCTCTAGATAACCCACTTGCCTTATAGTCCTTGCATTGGGGTCCTGGCAAGGGGAATCTCTGAATTAGATAATTAGCACTTTTCTTCCAGCTCAAAGATTTTATGATTCTATGATTCTAAATGACCTTAGTAGTCGTCAGATTACAGATCACAAGTTTTTAGTTTTATTTTTCTGATTTGCGTATTTTATTAAAAAATTTTCAAGAAAAAAGTGTAAGATTAGGGTGAGTAATTTTCTTTAGTGATAAGGCCATTGCACTGTCGATGATCCCACGGGCTTTGAGGGTAAGGGGTCAATATCATTAAAAATGGTCAGGTTCTACACTTAACATGTGGCCTCCAACTAAAATTTTTGTGGTAAACAAGATGCGCATGTTCTCCTCTTCAATATGTAAAATTATCTTCTTTCAAAGTGATGGGGCCTCAGGGTACTCAAAATCACTCTTAAGAGGACAAGTCATGTATTCCTTTTGGTTCTCAGACCCCCAGGGCCCAGCACAGGTCTGGTCCTGATGAGAACTGTTGTATGCATGAATGTACACATGTCTCCTTTCCAGAACACGTGCCAGGGCTACTAACAGAAAGCTAAACATTTAGGGCCCTAAGCAATTCCAGAGAACCTCCGATGACCAGAAAAACAAAACTGAGTGCTATACAACACTCCTCCCCATTCCAGCTAACGAAACTCAAGAAGCCACATCATAATGATTAGCTAACTGCTGGGGTACCAGGAATTCTAAGTCTTCACTTGTCCTTGTATTTGAAGTAAGTGACCACCTTCCTCCTTTTCCTCATCATCCACAGGGAAGGTCCTCTGACTGCAAAATTCCACCCGTATATTTATAACACCGTTAAGCTTCCCTGAGCTGAAGTGACACTTGGCCTCATCACCTGGGGCTATTTCTTGAGACTATTTCCCTGTCTTCCCTCCACAAAAACCTTTTAATTCTTGTTTGCAAGGATTCTAGAAAGCCTGAGGAAAAATTCTCCCCTATAGATCAAAACCATACAAACATTTTGGCGGGGTGGGGTGGGAGGAGTATAACAAAATTCGGTAGGAGCAGAACTTTCTCTCCTCTGTGTCCCTGAAAAATACTGAAACAATATATTACTCATGCCTTCCTTAAGTCCAATGGAAGTATTCACTTAAAAGTTAATTACCTATCATTTCATAATCTCCAATACAGAGGAGATCTTAAAGACCATATAGAGCAACCCGGTCCAGTGTCTTCACCTTTCAGGTAGGGAAACTGAGGCCTCACAAAAAATACCTGCCTGGGGCTTCTAGCACAAAAAGTCTCTGAACTCGGGGGGGGGGGGGATCTTTTCAATTCCATAATTTGAGAAAGGAAATCAGCAGTAAAGACACTCTGTAAATGTTATCCCGCTCATTAATAGCTATTCACACTTAAAGTCCATGCCCCATATATCCTCAGTAACAAGAGCCTGGGAGGCCGACTCCAGAATCACCTCCTGTGTTTCCTCCGCTCTGAATTCTACACTCAGGAGAGTCACTGAAAAGGTGCAAAATCTATCGTCTGCAGTTTGACTGTTCAAAGACCTTCTTAGGCATGCAAACAGTGTGTTCCTACTTTGGAAACACATTCCGGAAGACTGAAAGTTGCTGACAAAGGTATACACAGAAGAACAAGAGCTATAACACTGAATTATCTTTCTTCAGAATCCAACCTCATGGAATCGGAACAAGGTTATGTAGTAGCTTTATGCCTGCCAAATCTACCCCATGAGAAACATCGTCTTGTTTCTTATGGAAAATGTGTGCTGCAAACAAAGTCACGGAAGAGGCTGGCTGAATGAGTCTTAGGGGTATCTGGAAACATCAGGGTCAGTTCTTTTAAAATGGGAAGGAGAAGAGCAGTCAGTTGGACAAATGCCTGGCAAGGAAGCAAGTCTTCTCGTGGCCCATCGAGTATGTGGCCCGGACCAATTAACTCCAGAACATTGCTGATACCAGGTTTTACTTCAAATTATACATTATGTTCTGAAACCAATCACAACCTGGACTGTTTTACCTCATGTACATATATTCTATTTACCTATATTCTTAGTAGACATCTATACTTATGTATTGGATATAAAAAAGTTAATGCATCAGAAAGGCTGGAATCACCTTTTACTTTTTAAATATCGGACGATGATCTCATGGGCTTTGAGGGCAAGGGGTCAATATCATTAATGATATTACCCATGAAATATCCTCCGATATTTTTATTTTTATTTATGTATTTTTATTTATTTATTTATTTTAAATATCCTCCGATATTTAAAAAGTTAAAGGGTTTCTTACAAAGAGTGCCTTATCGTAACCAAAGAGACCATAAGGGTCTCTTATAAAGGGTCCCTTATGGTAACCAAGAGAATGGTTTAGAAATCAAGAAGATGGTAAGATCTCTACAGTTTGTTGATGTTTTCCTCCCTATAGAATTCTTTAACCTACATTTTGAAGGTCCATGTAATCCCCATCACTTAGGACAATGATTCTCAAAGTGGGAGGGAGGGTTCCTGGACCAGCAGCCTCAGCATCATCCAAGAATTTGTTAAAAATTAGTTAGTTCTCATGTTCCTCTCCAGACTTAATGTGTCCAAAAGGGCCCAGCAACCTGTAGTTTAACAAGACCTGAGGGTGATTCTGCTACCCACTCAGGTCTTAAGATTAAGCCCAAATCCTCCTCCCTATGAAACAGTCCCTTGAAACTAGTGCTACAATGGTAAATCCCCTTCTCCAATGTGTGGGGAACCTTATTTCTAAATGCTGTTCATTGAATGACTACAATAATAGCTATGCAGTCCTCAAAGAGCCTAAGAGAGACCAATGTTCGCAAATATTTTACTTCTTATTTAGAAATTAATGAGAAAACACTAAGTTGCAGAATCCAGCATCAGAAGCGATGAAGAGCACATTCATAAAAGGCAGAGTTCCTGTCTTTGAAACAGTGAATATTGTGGACAATACAATGCTAATATTGATATTCATCTCCTTTAAAAACTTCAGAACGGTTCATGACATGGTGTCCTGGAAATTTGTAAAGTGGGATGTGGCAATCCACAAAGGAAAGAATTAGAGTATTTTATCCAGAAATTAATAAGAACTGGGTAAATCCTCAAAACCCGAGATTCTAAAAAACAAACAAAACAAAACAAAAACGAGATTCTTCTATGAAAGGAGGCTTTTGTGATCGACAAAATCTTATTAGAAAACACCTCCAAACTTGGAGTGGTTATTTGATCATCACACCAAAACTAGAGTCCAGAGCTAAATCTGTGGTAAGAATCAACATCTGAAAACATAAATGTGTCTGGAAATCCCTCAAAGGAAGGATATGTGCTTTAAGCTAACCAAAGGACTCCCCCCCAAAATGGTGGCTAATTGTCTCAAACTGCAAACAAAGGCTTGGCTGAAGGCAAAGAAGGAGGTCAACATAAACAAAGGGGAAAAGAAGTGTGGCTACACCAAAGCAACAGACCAATGGGGCCCTCAAATCAAAAGCAGGACTCAGAATCACGGAGTTCAGAGATAAAATTCATCAACTGTGTCTTGCCCAGGAACCTGACCATGGGACCACGATAGACTGCTCCAAGGGCACAGAAGTTAAAGACACCCAATAAGACCCAAATTCAGGCTCTGAAAGCAGAGCTGAGCAGGACTCAAGGAGAAAATTTAAAGAGATATTATTACCCTTACTAGTTGAGGGTCAAGAGCAGGTTCTGATAGTTATGTCCCAACCACAGATAAATTAGAAAAAAAATGAACTCAGGTTAAAAAAAAAAAAGCGACAGAAGTGGTATGGAAAAAACCAATGAATAATCTATTTTGAAAGAATAGAACGCAGAAGAAAATTACATACAACAATTAACAAAGATACTATGAAAGAAGAGATCAAAGATAAAATGATAAGACATCACAATGAGATGAAAGGGGACCTGGCAGGTGAAGAAAGAAACTGAAAACAAAAATAGTATCATTGCAGAACCAATAAATATATTAAAGTAATAAGAGACAAAATCCACAAACCAAAAACAAAGTTGATGATGTGGAAAACAGTTTTCAAAAAACTGTACAAATACAGAGGAAAAGGACAAGCAGATGAAAAGAGGTAGAGAAGATGACAGATAAGAAGGTTTGAAAACAGATCCAACATACAGATAAAAGGTATTCTAGAAGTAGACAGCAAAACAAAACAGAGCAAAACAAAATAGCTCAAATCTGTGATGGGAAATAATTTTGTTGAAATCAAAAAATACCTGATGTGCTGAGAAAATGTAACAAAGAGAATCATCAAATTTAGACACCTTGGTAAAGTTACAGAATTTCAAGAATAAACACTGAATGCCATAAAATCGAGATATTTTAAAATTAGTCAATTGTAGAGGGTGAAATTCGGGACTTTTTCCACAGGAACGCTCAGTGACAGAAAGCAGTGAACGGATGTCTACAGAGGCTTGAGAAAGAGACAGGAGCATCTCTACTATTCAATTCCCAACTTTGGAATTATTCAATTCCTAACTTTGCAGTCATGTATAAAAGTAATAAGAAAGCATTTTCCAATCAGCAGAGTCAATGGTTGCTGCACTTACTAATAATTCTCCTTCAATATCTACTCAATGATGGAAGATATCCAACCAAGAGAAGATTCAAAATCAAGATCTCAAGAATATGGAATGTAAGAGGTAAACAGAAGATGTGAGCACTGAATCCCTTCTTCTAGAACTAAGACTGAATAGTTCATAATAATTGCAAAACAAGATTATAAGCCCTTCAACATAATAATTATAATAACAATAAATTATCCCATAGAATAACAATAAAATCGCAGACTTGGGAAAAATCCCTCCGCATAATAACAGAAACAAAGATCGAGGCATCAGAGGATAAAGGTAAGTGGGAGAAAATCCTCAACTTTCATAGTAGAACATTAAAAAAAAAAAACTTGATATTGCTTCCTTCTGAAGTTAATAAATCCCCAAATAAAGGTATAAAGCACATTAAAGTAAAAAAATTAATTAGTATAAAAATAAAAACAGACAATGTAGCTTCTAATTTTTTTTTAACCAATACAGACCACATACTAAAAGGACAAAGGACATGCACAGAAATATACTAGTAATGAAATTAATTAGAATCAAGTATATATGTTATATCAATAGAGGTGATCTGGATAAAATCCTCCCGTGGAAAATATCCCCAGAGTAGATGCAAAGACAAACTCTAACTCCATTTGGTCTATAAAAGACACACATAGTAAAAAGACAAAAAAGTCTGAAAGTAGTAATAATATAAAAGATAAATCAAGGAAAGAAAAAGTAGAGAATATGATTAATATTATTCAAAGTTAAACTCACAAAGTTACCTTTAAGTTTTAAAGAAAATTAAGGATAAGAAGCAGAAAACTTTCACAATATACAGGAAAATAAATTGTAATTATAAAAGTTGAAAGAATCCTTAATGTAAAAAAGTAAATCCACAATGAAGATTTATCATGAATATTTATGTCCCCCTAATATCACCAAATAAAAGAAAAAAAAGGCAACAAATAAAAGAAGTAATAGACACAAGCACTTAGTAGATTAAATGAGGAAAGCCAACTAAGAAAAGAATTAATAGTCAGAATTCAGTTAGGGATACATTTCAAATTCTATATCCTAGATATAGAAAATACATTTTCATTTCAAAGAATTGTGGGACATTACAAAGATTTTTAAATGCCCATGGAGGTTTATAGGAGTCTATCATGTCAGAATTAGGAGATAATAAATTACAAATAGAAAAAAGGTCCATCACTTTTACTTATAATATAATAAAATGGGGGGGGGGTGACAAAAAATTCCAAACACTTGGAAAATTCTTTTTAACATTTTCCTCAACAATTTCTGGATTAATCAGAAATGAAAATTCAGCTACATACTGTTACTTTTAAAATGTTATGTATATAAAATATGGAATTTGGGAAAAGCTGTACTTAGAGGAAATTTCATAGCTCTATAATTGCTAAATCAAGAAATAATACTTCTTATAAAAATCAAGAAATAATACTGAATAAAGAAATAATACTAAATGAATTGAGCATCCATCACAAGTAAAAAGAAAAAAGAAGAAAAATGGAAGAAAGGATTTAATTAGGATAAACATAGAAAATCGGGGCAACCCCCCCCCCCATAAATAAATAAATAAATAACACTGACCTAGTAAGAGAAAAGGTATGCATGGGGGGAGGAGGGGCCACAAATACAGAGAATTAAGGATAAGAAGCAGAAAATATTAAAAAATGTAAATGAAAAAAATAAACTATATTTAGAAATGACTACACACAACTCACGATAATATTTATTAAACATATTTATAAACCTAAAAGTAATGGATGATTGTCTAGAAATGTGCATTACCAAAATTAATCCAAGAAGAAACCTTACCAATGGAAGACTAGGAAAGAGACAAAGCCAACCCAATCACCTGAGAGCCTTCAAAGAATAGGTAAATCAGATATTTTTGAAATTGGTCCTAAATCTAAAGCACTAAGAGTTTCATCAATGTATTTCCAAAGCTAGTGTAACACAGATAGCAAAGCTTACCTCAAAACGATAACCATAATGTTAATAAAAGCAACCGACATACTTGTAAATATTGAGGCAAGAATTCAAATAAAATCCAAGTGGACATTAAAGGAATATTGCTCCATGATCAAGTGGGATGCACTGCAGGAAGGCAGTGTTTCAATACCAGAAAATCTATACTCCACTACATTAAACAATCAAAGAAGGAAAAATAATTTAATCAATACAGAACAGGCTAGACGGCATGTGATGAAATTCAGGACCCTTTTCTAATAAAAATGGTTTAGTAAGATAATATATGGATCCGTACACACACAACTGGATACAATGGATACAACTCAGCATCATGTTAATGATAAGACATTAAAAGAATTCAAGTTAAAAACCAGACAAGGATTATAATTACTTAGCATTGTTGTGAAAATGCTAGCCAATGCATTCATACAAGGAAATACAGGGGCACTTGGGTGGCTCAGATGGTTAACCTTCTGCCTTCAGCTCAGGTACGATTAGGTCTGGGGATGGAGCCCCAAGTCGGGCTCTCTGCTCTGTGGGGCATCTGCTTCTCCCTCTCCCTCCGCCTTTCACCCCGCCCCCCACCTGGGCTCATACTCATTCGCTCTCAAATGAATAAATAAAGTCTTTCAATTAAAAAAAAATAAAGTAAAATAAATCACACTTGAAAACGATGAGAGAGTTTCCAAAATTCATACATAAGGGGAATGACCCAGTTGTGTGCACAGGTGAACAACACTGTCATTTGCTACTTAATAATTTAGAACTTTTTCAACTTTAAGACTTTATTACTTGAAACATTTAAAACACTCATCAAATGTAAAGCACTGGAGTGATCTGGCAAGATATTGGTGTTCAATGCTTTATTACAGCTCACCTTACTAAGAACGTTAACTCTTCTGCAAACCCTGGCATTCCTTTTTCTACCCTGTTTGGAAATCTTTAATGACTCCTTAAATTAATAATCTCAGATGAGCCATATGCAGTGACTTAGGCATTTCAGTCTTGAGGTCAGGAAGATAATTCTTAATTGATTATATCCATATATAATCAATTTTCAAGAAACAAATTGCTCTACCCATGCACTGACAAATCTTTTAGTTCTGTGAGAAGAAAAGCTACACTGAGCTCGTTAAAGGAACTTAAGCAGGTGGAAGGAAGACTGTGAAAATGAACTCCTAAATCAAAGTCTGAAGCCCAACTCATTGTCTTTTCCCCATAACCACTCGGAAAAAAATCTCAACCTTGGGTCGGTCTGAATCAATGTATTCTCCCAACTTCTCTTTGACCTCAGATTGGCGTCCCGGCAAATTCTTGGTTATAATTCTACCCTGCAGTCTGGTATTTACCCGTCTTCCATTCTTTGTTGTGTCTAGTTGAGAAGTTTCCATCTTCTGACTGCTTTTCCCTTCCTTATCCCAAGGGGCACCCTTCCTTTGCCTCTTCTCTTGCCACAAGTAGAAGACATGCTCCCACTGCCCCTGATCTCAGGTTGACTCCTCAACTTGGTTTCCTGATCCAGTCCTCTCCTGTTTCAACCAAGAGCTCACCTGATCTGCATTTTCCATTTCTCTCTACTAGCCAAATCACACCCATCTGAAAACTCTCTCTCATTCAAGAGGAAAACCTGCTCGCTCTCTCTCTCTCTCACACACACACACACACACACATCCACACAAGCATATCCAACCGACCCACGTTCCTGGCCCAGCTTCTTCCTAGGGAAACAATACAGGTCCAGTCCACGATGCCTGGGGTTGAATCTCAATTCCATGATTTATGAGCTTTGTGAATCCTTGACCAGTTATTTAAACTCTCCAAACCTGTACCTCTTCATCCATATAAAGAAATCCACATCTCACAGGCTTGTTGTCTGGAATAATAGCACAAAGCATTTGGCATAGTT
Source organism: Mustela nigripes (assembly GCF_022355385.1). Classification (NCBI taxonomy): domain Eukaryota; kingdom Metazoa; phylum Chordata; class Mammalia; order Carnivora; family Mustelidae; genus Mustela; species Mustela nigripes. Next base: position 25,224,027 of record NC_081565.1, read on the forward strand.
TCCAACATACATGAAGGCTTAATTATAACTGCCATTACAACCATCAACTCCCCCTTTTCACAAACTGCTTTCCTGCTCCTTCCTTCTTCAGCCCTCTACATCTAGTACGTCTGAGTAGCATTCTGCTAAAACAAATTCCAAATGGTCAAGGGCAGCCTTCCTAGGGCCCGTGAAAGGATACTATGACTCCTTACCTAACTGAAGCATTACTTCCACACCATTCTCCACCAGAGCCCGCACACTCCTGTAAGGAGCTCTCTCCCCTGGGCACCTCGGACTCTCTCCACCTTGACCCCCTTCCCCCAGTACCCTTTTGTCTCAATTCAGCCCAGGTTTTCTCAATCTTGGTACATGGACATTTAGGGCCAAATTATTGATTGTTTTAGGGTGTGGGCAGGGAGCAGAGGGCAGGGTGGACTATCCCAGGCACTGCAAAATGTTTGCCAGCATCCTGGCCTCTCCCCGCCAGGCACGTCTCCCTCCTCTGGCCCCAACCTCCCCAGTAGCGAAACCAACAGTGTTTTCCGCTGGTCTGAAAAATCACCCCCAGCTAAGAATCACTTTCTCTAGAAAGCCCTGCCTGGACCCCCACAGCTGGGTTGAGACTCTCCCTAGACATCCCTAAATCTCCCAAGCATTTTTCATATAGTATTAGGTAGTATGTGCTATACCATAATTTTCATAGAACACTAGGTAGTTATGCTTAACTGTCTGTACCCCATGGTGTACTTTGAGTTCCTTGAAAGCTATGACTCTGTGTGGTTCAATCCCAGGCTTGGCCCATGGTTGAAACCTACATACTCTTCCTTCCTTGACTTGGAAACAAACTTATTATGAGACATACTTTAATAAAGATTTGCACAGGGGGGCGGGGAACCCATGCATACTAATATAAACTTTAATTGTAACATGCATACCTTTTGAGAAATTAGAAAGGTGGAGAAGGATGTGTCTTAGTACCTAGGAATAAGGAATCAAGCCAGACTGGTGGGCTGTGTGCATTTGTGTGTACATGTGTGGAGGGGGAGGCTGACAGAGGAGCTGGGGATCAGAAACAGAGAAAGACTTTAGCCTCCGTCCCATGTGGCCCTGATCAAGGGGCCTTGTGGCTGGAGGCCATCCTCAGGGAGATCAGCAGTACCCTTCTGGTCACCTCTTTCCCTCACTATTCTCAGGCACAAGGCATCCCCTTCCTAATCTCAATGCTGTCCTTGTCTTAAGACTTCCCCAGCTGATCTGGATTTTTTTTAACATAATGATATGTTTCTACCTCTAGCCTCCCTGTGCACATTACCATGCTCCCTATACTGTTCCTGCCTCTGGCAATGAAATTTCAGACCAAGTAGAGTGTCCTTACAAAATACCACTTGCACTCATAAAACACGACTGCATTCCAGAAGACTGGTGTATTTGCGGGGATGAGAAATGTCAGGTCTGAAAAGAACTAACTGGTCTCCAAACAACTGATTTCTCTAGAATTAACTAAAAAAAAAAAAAAAAAAAAAAAAAGAGGAAAAGAAGAAGTCTTTAAAGACCCACATATGAAAGCACAATGAGGTCCCTGATGGCCAAGGTTCAGCACCTGACAGGCAACACTCTCCTCACCAAAGGTTAAGAACCCCAGGCATCCAGCATTTTGCCTGCCTGTACTTCTCCTTAAGGAACTCTTAGGAAGTATTCTTAACATTTCAGATAAATGAAAAAGTAAGTTGCAAAACAGAATGTAATAGTCTATTGCTATTCAAATGACAATGGCAATAACAACGTGCTAGTATATACATATAGGAAAAGAGAGGATATATGCCCCAAACCCTTAAAAGACGTTTTCTCTGGGGGTGGGGTTACAAAGAACTTTCACTTTCTCTGAATTCCAACTTCCATAATGTTTGTATATATTTTGGTTATTACGAGCTGGAAATTGTTAAGGTTTAAGTGTTTTCAGAAGAAATAAGTAAACAAGCTCAACAGTCTCCCTTAAAAAAAGTCCCCCAGATCCAACACGTCGGCCCACATTTAGGGAACGTGTGGGTGTGTGATCACTTCGGTGTTAAAATACTTAATATGTGTCCACACAATAATGTGGGCATGTGAACAAAAGGCATACAGCCAAGGCTGACCACAGAACACTAACTGCCGATTAGCAAACAGACCAAATGTCATAAACTTCAGACAGGAGCAGATGTGTCCTACAGAATTTGAAAAAGCAAAGTTAGGCGGGAACACCTAACTGACCACAAACTTTAATCAATAGTGGAACCGGGACTGACTAACAATCCCACCTAACGTTGAGTTTTCTTCCAAGACTCCGTATGGAGGGCAACGCTTCTGCCCTGAATCTACCCCCAAACAGATAGGAACATCTTAAGTGTCCCTCCACGAAATATTAGAAGCAATATAATCCATCACCTCCTGGAGAGAAGTGGGCCACCAGTCATGACCATCTCATCCCACGACTCAGATAAGGTGGGAAATCTGAGACTCCATGAGGTAAGGTTTGGCTTAGAAGTATCTTGTCATTGCCAAGGGCCATTTCATCACACATCTAGACTAGTGAAGAGGGAATCATTGACCTGGTGTTCTCTGCCCCCATTTAAAACAAAAATCATTTTCAGCTGAGCCAAAAAACACGTTTTTATTGATCAGCAACCATGTGGCCATTTACTGAACATCTCAATGCCTACTAAGTAGCTGGTATGGTTCTAGACATAAGAGAAAAACAAGAAACATGGGGACATGGTAGGGGATGACAAAAGACTGGGAAAAGGCATGTTTTTTCTAACAGAAGTTAAAAAGTAGACATGACTAACATTAAAAAAAAATTAGAAAATAAAGAATTCTAAACACTCTATAATGAAGCATGGATTGTTATGGTCCAGGTACAGTTACGGTACAGGTTCCAAATATGAAGATGGCTAGAACAACCAGGAAAGCAAAGGACACAGTGAGTCTGTGGGTTTGATAATAAACGTTCTTAAAAGCTGTTCTGGTCAGCAGAACAAGCACAAGCTTTAGCAAGGAAATACAATAGGACCTCACCCTGGCCGTCAGGATCCAGCTTGATGGCCTACCCCTTGACCTTAGGCATGAGACAGCACTGATTCCTCACCTGTATAATGGGACTAAAAATATCCATCTCCTAGAGATTAAAAATATGGGGCTAAAAATATCCATCTCCTAGGGATTAATTAGATAACATCTAGAGGGTCTCAAATGTCAGATCCTTCCCCTCTACCTTCATTGGGACAGCAACGGGGAACTCTTATCATCCTTCAGCAGAGGAATGTGATATAATGAAAGCTGTGTCCTCTCAAGATTATTTTGGCAGCACTCTGAAGGACTCCTGAGGCTGGGAAGGGCACCCAGGAGCGTGGGGTGAGACAGAAGCTGCTTATAAAGCAGCTGCTGAGATGGTCCAGGGATGGGAGAAAGCGGGTCTGGGCTAGGAGGATGCACGGGGTGGGGGGGTGGGGGGGTGCAACCTAAACATTTAGAAGGGAGAAAGGACAGCAGCTTACTCTCTTTCTGTGAACTCTATCTAATAACCAGTTCACTGCTTTCTGACCCACCTAGAGTAAATTAAACAATGAGATGTGGTCCGAACCCAGTATTTTTTTTTTTTTTAAACATCAGGAACAGTTCTTCAGTGACTGATGAAAAAATTACATTCTTAACTGTAATTTAAAAAGGACAGTGCAAGTGAAAGCATAGAATGTCACCCAAGAACTTTAAGAAGCAAAAGACTCCTTAGGTTGGAATACTTTAACCAGATGGTACTCAGATAGAGCATCAACCCATGATAATAGCCTTCTTAGATATTTTCTATTTAACTAGACAGCAAGGAAATTACCTAGACCAGAAATATCCTGCAAGCCATGTATGTCAGTTAAATATTTCTAGTGGCCAGAAATACCTATAATTCATGTCAATAACATATTCTATGTAGCCTAATATATCCCAAATTATTCTTTCACATGTAATCAATACAAACACATGTTAATGAGATATTTTACACACTCTTGTTTTTTTTTTAAATCTACACAGTCTCAAATTTCAATATATTTTAGACTTAGAGCAAGCTCTCCATTCGGACTAGGCATTCTTCAACCGTCTAATAAGTCACCTGTGACACAGAGCTACTGTGGCGGATGGACAGATTTAGACAACCGTCAGGTACTTCTAGTACTTGAACAAAGTCCTTTATTCAATGGAATCTGCATTGGAACTCACCTTGAGGTAGTCACTTACTGCAGCTGAACATCTGGAATGAGAGATTAAAAATGCTAATCTAGTCACATCTGCTCCCTGGCTTACAGCCCCGCAATGTCTTTACATTTTCCTTAAGATAAAGATGAACCAGTTAAGAGATCCCTTCCATTCATTCAGCAAGGAAGGTGACACATCAAGCCTTGTGGATTATTGAAATAATATCTCGGCCAGCTTATCTCTGTAATAACAGAGATGCAAAGGACTTCCGCAAATCAGATTTCTTTACCTATACTGTTAAACCGGTCGTTTGCATAACTCACCCACCCCAGAGATGATCCAGCTGAAGAACACCTTGGGCCAACAAGGGCTATTTTGAACCTGGCACACGGCCTGCGTAGCCATATCCTGCATAGCGGTGAAGAGCACAGGCTTGGAGCCCCCTTGCCTGAGTGTGAATCCAGGTTTCAAAATGGTAGTACTATTTCACAGGATTACAGTAAGGGTTAAATGAGGTGCTACATAAAAATTACTTGGGCACATAGTCTGTTGACAATAATTTTTAGCCATTACTTGCATGGACATCTCTACTCCTCCAGCAATGCCAGTATCCTGTTTCTCAACAACCTGAGAGGTCCGTAGGCAGCTGGAAAGATCACAGCTGACCTGGGCTCACATCCCTGCACGGACACCTAACTGATGAGACCACGTGCAAGTTCCTTAACCTGTCTGAGCCTCTGTTTCCTCATACTCAGAATAAGAACTACAATAAAATGGGACCCACGGCACAATAATACAGTTAAGATGCGACAATAAACATGGTAGTAATTCGGTCCTTAGCACATAGAGTGTCTGTCCCCTCTCGAGGACCATGAGTATTTCCCCTTCCCCTTCTCAAGCAGAGCCTATTGCTTTGAACAGATTCCTTTGGGGATGAGCTGAAGCACATGCTTTCTGAGTGAAGTTAAGGCGAAGGGAAACTACTGTGACAGAACTGTTTCCTGTTTCGGGGACATTTACTCTCTTATCACATCTTCACAGTGTCCTCACCCATGTCCAATCTATTCTACATAAGCCACAGCAAGTCATCTCGGCCACTGGCCCTGAGGAGGACTACGGAGAGCACGGTGACTTCCTTCCATAATGATACATCCTCACGAGGTTAAAGGATGTCTCCTGAATATCCCCAACTTCCTTTAAAAACCTACAAAGCATTTGTCATTCGTGGGTGAGTCATCCATGGTGTATTGGAAAGGGCTGGTCAGAAGACAAGATTTGGGACTTTGTCCTGGCTTTCAACCAGCCGTAGCTTTGGGGAAGTCACTTGACCTCTGTGGGTCACAGAGAGCACATCTGCTTCATGGAGTTGTTGTGGAGAACACATTTACATTACCTAGACGGAAAGCCCTTGGTCTCATTTATGAAGAGCTTTGCAAATCAACATAAGGCAGGGATTTACCCAAACCTGACTTCCACACTTTTGTGTCTTGGTAGTGTATTTTGGGAATTTGCTCTGAGATGCAGAAGAGGGCTCCTGTTTTATGTTGTTACGTGTGTTATCTCCCACCTTCTTCCCCAGTTCCAAAGTGAGGAACTGGAGATCCAGACCTCTGACTCTGAGTGCAGGAATAGGATGGGGCAGAGGAGAAGCCTGAGGCCAGGGTGACTCATGACTGTGGAATTCATTAACCGGTGGAATGCTCTCTGTATTTCCCTTCCTTGTCAAGTCTCTGGGTTAGCAAGGTACAGATGACAGACGGAGGAAATAGGCATATTTCTGTACAGACCAAATGTTATCTATATATGCATACATACCGTGCCTACGTGTATGCATGTGTGTGCCTCCAGGTATGAAAGCAAAGATCTGAGCAAATTATTCCTCTATTGGGTTGTATAAAACTGGAAACATTTATGTTTTTAAGAAAAGGTGTATTTTAGAAAGAATGGCATCTCTTCCAGTTGTCTTTTTCTCCACTGCCTTGGAGTCTGGCAAATTAAACCTCATAAATCTTTTGATATGATTAAAATTTTTAATAAAAAATGTTAAGTGGAAAGAAAGAGCACTCCTTAGATAAACTATTAAAATTCTCAAACATTATAACACTCCAAAGTTGTGGTACTACTGGTGCGGACACGGGGACATGCTGGTTGCAGAAGCTGAATGATGCCAAAATTTAAAAATTTTTTTTAATATGATCAAAGACCTAAAGCAAATAAAGCCTGTATTAGATGTTTATGTACACAGCTTCCTAATCTTTTGACCAAGTTGCACTTTTGTTAAATGGATGCCAGGATTATTCTAGAACAATAGGAAAGAACCTCAAAGGGGACGTTCCAAGTACCTTGTACTTGGATTTTTCTCACACAGCTGTAGTTATTACAACTCTATTAAACCAGCTGCTAATAATTTTCAAATGGTCCATTAGTTCTACCAATGACCTTGGGCCACCACCAATTCAGACCTCATCTTCATGTCTTAATCAACAGCCTCAAATGGAATCCCCTCTTTCAATACAGAAATGCATTTTAAAGAAAGATTGTTGATCACGAAGCTTCTTTGTCTTTAGGGAATTTGTATAATGTGGAATTTAACCTACAAACCCCAATCTTCCTAAAAGGAAAATGATTCCTCTGAGATTTCCTTCTCTAAAGCAAGGTGAAAACTAAACTTTTTCTTTTTACTAATTTTTTTCTTTGCTTAACAGAACATAATGCATGGATGGGTCTCTCAGGGCTCTGGAAACGTCTCCTGAATATGCCTGATCAACAATGGGAACTCACCCACAGCAAAAAATGCCAGGAAAATATATCTTAAGCTACTTCAGATAAATCTAAGAAAACGTCACCTTCTCTATAACCAAGGGTGTGGAAAGGAAAAGAACTTACAAAAGTGATTTCATTTTCAGATGTGACTTATTAATGGGACCGAAGATGATTCTGGGGGAAATCAACACCATGAAAACCAGAGTGCCAAGACGAAAAGGAATGTCCTTTTCTTAGGCTTGGAACCGAAAATATTTTTCTCTCTCGTGACCATCTTAACTTCAAAAGCAGAAGCAAGGAATGTCAATCCGTATGGAGCTTCGCTGGCTGCTTACCATATTTCCATTCTTTCCACAGAGAAGGGGAAAGGCAGCCCATTGTGTGTCTCCGCCAACAGAGATGAGAAAAAAAATATCACTTGTTTTTAAACTTTCAGAGGACACAGATAACTCAGGGAGAATGAAAACACAGAGATGAATACAGATTTTGGAACTAAATGTTAGATTTTGAAAATCAAGAAAGTTGGAGACTTCAAGAAATGTCAGAACTTCCAGTAACAAAAAGCATGGGTTTCCTACTTTGTGTGCTAGGGAAATGCATTTTTTTTTTCCCTCTCTTGGTTATTTCTGCAATACTTTTGTTCCAGGAAGAACTTTTCTTTATTACTGTAAATATAACAAACAATCTCCCATTTCCTAGAAATTGGTCATCTCCTTTTCCAGCCTATGTATTCTCTGTTCCACCTTTGACTTTTTACCAATTCTCATCAAATTAGCTAAAAATCTTGGTTTCCTGTACTAGCCACATTCTTTGTCAAAAGGAAAAAAGAAAAAAAAAAAAGCTTGCCTTATTCTTTACTCAATAAGAAGGGGACAGAGGAAACCATCAGATATTAAGAATGCTATTTAGTCTTCAAGAATAAAGGTGAGAAAGTGGCTTGGGGCATCTCTTTGTTCACTATGGCTGGCAAGTTTCCAGGCAGAAGTATTCAGTAATCTCCTGATAATTGGACAATACAGTCTATTATGCCCTCCCTGCGATGCAATATTGTTTGTTTCATGCCGTAGCATGATGCAAGGGACATGAACTTCGGTGTAGAGGACAAAGGCAGGGAACGACCTCTGGAATTCCATATCAAAGCATATGCTCTCTGACCTGGACACATCTGGCTAACATGGGACATGCACCCACACTAGGAAGGTAATCCTAAATGTCAGCCTCAAAAGATGTCTCATCACAAATGGCATTGTGCCCAACTGCATAATTCAACAAATGTATAGCCACGCCACGGGCACGAATAAAGAACTGCCAAAGGTAGATAAGCCAGGACATGGCCAAGTGGTTTCACGTGCTCCCTCTTTATAAGCTCCACGGACTCTACGAGTGGATGAAAGAAATGTCCTAAAGATGTTTTGGGAAAGTCTTCCAAACCAAGAGCCTAGAAGATCAGCAATGTTCCTGGAAACAGTGCCTTTGGGTGCTACTGGGCTAATGACTGGAATTTCTGAGGTACATACGTGGAAGTAATGGGGGAACATGGGCTGATCACAGATTTGAAGAGTGAGGCCACCCACAGTCGAGTCAAAGCCAGGAAAGCCATTACGTTCTCACATCCTAAGAGCTAAATGCCATCACCAGATTTCATAAATGCCTAGGCAGGATGTCATCCACTGATGCACAGGTTGACAGCGCAGAAAAAGCCAACTCTGCAAAACCTGTAAGCATCTTTGGAAGGACAGCAGATGTCATCTGAGATCAGTGTGGAATCTGGTCTGGAGCCTAATGCACTCAAATAAATGGTCAAGCCCATTAGTTGGTCTGGTTATACATATACATCAGGGTCAGTCTCAGCTTTTTAAGGGAGTGATCCTGCATCCAGATCCCCTGAGTACCCCAACATGTCCAAAAGAATGGGTGACAAGAGAGACATCCAAACAGCTTTATTTGGGGAAGCTGATCTCTGGCAATGAGAGAGCACAGAACGCAAAAGAACTGTGTTACAATGCATCTGTGACGTATGTCCGTACCTTATGCCTGCCAGCTACTGGGGATATGAATACTAGATTATGAGCTTCTAGAAGGTAGTGAGGGCTGGGTCTTTCCTTTCCGTACCCCTCAATCTTTAACAAAGCCTGACAAGTAGCCAAAGGCTCAATAGAAGTTGGAATGAATGATTAAATGAATGCACAGAAGTGAGACAGAGGTAAGCCGGGTGTCCAGTCTCCAAAACCAGGGAAACAGGCTGTCATTTTTTCAACTAACCAAGAAGAGTCTGAGCAGAGAAAGGCTGTGCAAACACCGATGGCAGCAGCGGCAAATCAAAGAGCAGGGCAGGGGGACACACAGCCTGACAAAGAGAGTTCGCCGGCCCTGTTCCCTTTTAACCAGACTCCCCCATACCTATCCCACATGCCATCACTGCCATTACTTTCAAATCCAAGACAGCAGCAGTGACAGCAACAACCGGAGCTCGATAGCGATCACAACAGGGGAGCAAAGAGACAGGAAAGTTTTACAAGATAAATGGAGAGGCAGCAATTTCTGAGGCCTCTCTTTTAAAAGGGGTGGGGATGGAGGGTGTGTACACAGGGAGTGGAAGTAGGAACTTGCACCTAGGTGCCCCATTGGGCCAATATTTTGCAAAACCAGGTGTGTGCAATTTGCTTATTAAAGTTCTCACCCTGGGGCAACTGACAAGACTCATCAGTCCTGGAAGACATGTGCTATGACCCCAAGGCAAGTTAAAGCACATCCGGAATATTTTAAGCAAGAAAGAGAATCTTTTTGTTAAAGTGAAAGGGGATCATTTTGCTAAAACAACTGACTGGGAGGAAAAGGAATTAAGAATGGTTTGTTCCCAGGTTTGTGTAGAACTGATACCATTATCTTCCAAAACAAAAGGCTCAAGGTTAGATGGAGGTTCCCCAAGGAGCGAGGGAAATGTTTTTATTGATGATTCTGTGGGTGGTGGCTCTTGTGAAGTGATCCAGCAGAGGCAACGGCTCCAAGGTGGGCCACCTCGCCTACTGGGTAGGAGGCCCATGGGTCGACACCCTTTTGAGCACCAAGATCCCTTCGAAATCTACATCACTTTTCTTCCGTATGGGCTACTGTGGTCGGGAGAGAGGGTAGATACGAAGTGGCCAATGGGAACCACGGGCAGTGGCACTGCGCATGCTCAAAAGTCGCTGTCTGCGGCTGAAGATGCAAGAAAGATAAGAAGACCTTCAATTCTGTTTTCCAGACCAGCCAAGAGGGGCAAACAGCTGCACTGGCATGGGAAATTGCCAGAGTCTTTTCTGTATGTTACCAATGGCATTCATCTCATATGAGCCATGGACAGATTGTTCTACCTGTGAAACACATCTCCCTCCCCACCAAACACTGATCCTCTCCAGGGCAAAGTGTTAATTAGTTCATACATACGGTAAGCAGGAGGCAGTTCTGGCAGTAGGTGCTCCAAATCCCGGACATTAACAAAATCACAGTGACAGAACCATCCTCGTGTGCCTAGTACCACGCCGGACAATCTCAAGTTCACAGCGCCCTTCAGATGGCTCGGCACCTTTACACCCCTTATGCGTCCTCACACCAGCTTATCTTTGGAAGCAGAGAGGGTTCCAAAATTATACCTTAAAGCGTATGAGCGTTCAGTGATGAGAAATGATAAGAAATTTATGACCAAAGCTTTTCCTTACATCATGTAAGGATAATCCAAAATGTCCTCTTCTAACCAGTTTCATCCTTTTAACTTTATGAAATCTATGGATTCTAGAGATCATGCCCTCTGTGAACTTTGTGATGAAAATTCATTTTTCTCATTAAAATAAAGAAAAGAGAGAAAGTATTAAAACAACAACAACACACAGGCACACCATGGGTTTGGCTTTGTTCCTCAAAACCCAGATGGGTTTTGTGCTCCTTAACAACTTATTTACCTGGGTTGAGCAAGTCCCTTAAATGTTCTTGGATTCCATTTCTCTGGCTATAAAATCAGATTAAATAAATAATCTCCAAGGTTCCTTCTAGTTTCAAAAATCACCTGTGCTGTAGCAGGTAGGAAACCTCCCAGGAAATATCTTGGAGCAGTGACGGTCACGATCAGGGTTCTAGCTCGGCTCCCTTCTACAGCCTGACTGCATTCATTAACTGTCAAGTTAATGAATTCTTTGAACCATCCACCCAAGGAAAGGATTTAGCAGATGGTCTAGGAGGTCCCACAAAGCATGTAGGCAATAAAGGCAAACTGTGGACAGCATGCAGAGCGGGCAAGAAGGTGGTAGTGGAACAGAGAGAGGAGCGACCCCTCACCATTATCGAGGTGAGACCGTATGAACAATGCAGAAAGAGCTCTTGGGCTAGTTGATAAAAATCACCACCAACACCCAATCATTGGTTCTAACTGCTACCTAACAACTTAGTGACCTTGGATAAGTCACCTGGCTAAGCTGTTCTGCCTGAGAGTTGCCTCCTGACTGAATATCCTCTTCTTGGAAATATTTGGAAATAGGAAGACGTCATGAACACCAAGTGAGAAGGTGTTTTGGTGGAGCGTGAATCTATGATTTCAAAATACATAATTGTAAGGGACAAGAAGTATGGGGAAGTGCCACCGCCTATCATTTACCCTCTCCCACCTACTGCAGCCCTCTCTGCTTGATCTCCACGCTCCTCTTCAACAAGCCTCGACAAGGCAGAGAATCCTCAAAGCGGAGCTCCGGGCAGTCTTCACCAATCAATCAAAACGGGCACAAGAAATACAAGCTCCTTGCCAACACTGTTCTAGTGGAGTAAGCATAGATGGCCAAGGCAGGAAACTGAAATTGCATTTCCCTAACTAACTTCTTAACGTTGTGGACTCTGACAAATCACTTTAGCCTTTCCAGAGATGCAAAATGAAGGGGCTGGGCAGGATGATTGAACAGATCCATCCCGGCTCGGGAATTCAGGTCTTTGAATAGAACCAGTAATCTTACGTCCAGGACAGATGGCAGTAGTCCTTTTGGACCCTCTCTTCTGGAGGGGGTTGTGTATGTGCATTTTGCTTTTTGGTGATTTTTTTTTTTTTTTTTTTTTTGAGTTGACGCTGCTGTGTACCCATGGATCAAGATTTAGAAAGTGCTCGCAGACTATGTCTGGCTCTTCAAGGCGGCACCCCAGCATTTTATTTATAAAACTGGGATTCAGTATCATTGCCAACATGCAGTGGCTTGAATCTTGAGGGCTGGATACCCTTGAGTCATTATCAACTTTTGAAATAGGCAGCACATTCACTCAGAGGAACAGAAAGACATTTTAAGCTTTAAAATAATTTTGGATTTATGTAAACACACTGGAGTCAGGAAAAGACAGAGAAAGTTTAAAGAGTGGTCTGGTGAGGTAGCAAGTTCAACGACCTGCCTACCACCCCACCCCCATTTTCCTTTTGTACTAAGTCAATCATGTTCAGTGAGTCCTTCCGTAGCTACCTCCTCTCCCAGAAGGCCAACAAACCAGCTTCGTGGGTATGGGTTACCTCCTAATTATTACTTAATAAAAATGCAATCTGTTCATCTGCCTTTTTATTCCAAATAGGCTTCACACAATTTCTAGGCCACGTTGGGCACACTCTACCTTCTCTTGGGGAAAACAAAAACCTCCGTCTATCTAGATGAGGAAACATCCAAAGAGCAAATCATTAGGAAAACTCATGACTCCCTGACATCCTCCCCTTCTCTTCAAGTGGTTCATGAGAGGGTAGGGGGAAGGGGCGGAGGGAGAAACTGGCAACACTTGTGAATCAGAGCACCAAGCAACAGATGTCCACCAACTCAACCTAAGTCCCATGTGCAGGACCGCTAATTCAAGTCGTCCTTGTTCTAAAGTTTCCATGTGAGCTCTCTACCAACTGTCCACAGGCTGACTCTAATGCCGACTTCTGCTGGGGCAGCTGGGGTGGGGCAGGATCACTTGCCTCTGTGATCTGAGTCACTTATTCAACATCTCAGGGTTAACCAAATCACATGTTCAGCTGCTTGCTTAAAGCCTTGGAGGCACTTCAACCTCTTAACTTGGGTAAGCATTAGAAGCCTAGCAGGTAGTGTCCAACTCCTCAAAATAACTTTGAAAAGACAATCTTCCATTCTTGGAGCTTCTAAGCATGCCAAGGGCATGACTACAAGTTCCTAGGCCCTGATCACGGTTTTCTGTTACCAAGAGATTACTATCAAGAAGAGAAGTTTCCTTGACTCTCTTCTTTCTACCCAATTGCTCCTTCTCTTCTACTCTCCCCAAACAACATTCTTCTCACTCCTTACAAAACCTTTCAAGCTCGAAGGCGGGGAGGGAGAAAGAACAGAGAGCCTTAGCGGTATCTATTCTGTACCACCCTCTTGAATGTGGTGCAGGGGTTTGTTTGTTTGTTTGTTTGTGTGTTTGTTTTTTGGTGATAGTAGCAGGGACAGTTGTTTTAGGGGACAGAGAACACCTAAAGAAATAATTGCCCTGCATTTTCTCAGGAAGCCAAAGCGTCTGGTCTGTCAAATTTTAAACAGGGTCATTTTCCTTTTTGTTGGGATGAATGCAGAAAGCATCCTTAAAAAGGTTATGTTGACCACACACATTGCTTTGAAGCAAAATCTTCTTCTTTCCAAGTCACTTCTTATCTCCTGGGGGCATTGTTTACTTAGCTGGTTCAGTCATTCATTCGTCCACTAACTGTGCCTTGAAGATCAAGTCACTATCAGGCACACTAGTAGACCCCAAATCAGGGTGATCCTGACGTCAAGGCCATCCTGATTCATAAATGGGTTATTGAACTGTGGCTCAGTACCAGAGCCAATAGCTTCAACCCAGGCCGGATGGGCAGCTTTATGGAGCAAGTCCACAGTCAACATGTGCATCTCTTTACTGTTAATAGGAGGGGAATTAAAAAAAACAAAAACAAAAACAAAAACAAAAAAAACCCCAGCAGGAACAGCAGCGACTGGGGTGAATCAGTAGCAATTTCTTTGTGTGCACAAACCAACATAAGATAACCTTCTTGTTTCAGCCAGAGGTATGACTATGAAAAAATGCCATCCAATTTAACTGATGGAACGACAGATACTCTGCTAACACTGTCTCCATGGCAGGAGGGAGAGGACAGGGCAACGGAGGGTGGTGACGATGGTGGAGCAGAGTAAGTGGCATGCCACTAAGATGACATTTCCCAAACCCAAATCACTTTAGTATATGGTCCCTGTAAGGTGCCCTGGAGGTACTGACTTCCTGGGGAGGAAAAGACGAAAGCCTCTTCCATAGCTCAAATTATAAGCAGCTACAAATATCAAGTTCTGACAGCATCTCTTTTCCTTTTCCTACTTCCTGCATATGAGACATTAAAGCACAGTGGCTGCTTCCTCCTCCCTTGCCTGCCTAATGATACTGAATTCCCAAGACCAGTGGTTCCTAAATCAGGCTTCTAAGAATACACATTCTAGGGTCCCACCCTAGACCTGCTGAATCCCTCTCCTGTGGTGGGACCTAAAAATCTATTTTTAATAACCTCCTTTTTGTTTCCAAGTTCTCACAATGATACTGAACATCAGCCTGGTTAGGAATCATCATCCCCTACAATTACGGGGATTTTTATTAAAAAGAAAAAAAAAAAAGAATTTAAAAGGAACTGTCCACCCTGTCCCACCCCCACACACTTGTGGTTCCTCAAATGTTTTCTTTCTGTGCAGTGAAGAGAACACCTTCCTCTACCACCACCCAAATATCCAGCAATCAGCAGACTAGACCCACAGATTCTTCACATTCTGAAGCTGTTAAAACAAACACCGTGTGTCTGGTGCAACGTTTGCTCAGCAGCCCCCATGACTGTGTGGACTCTCCTATCCATCTACATGAACAGCCAAGGCTGCCCATTCCAGGTAGAATGACAAGTCAGTCAAAGAAGCCTCGGTCTTCGACTCTGGACTCTATCCAAACTCCAGACAAAAAGATTTACTAATCCCTTGTTGGCAATACAAAAATAATAATACCAAAACAAAATCACCTGCCATTAGCCCAATTTTATCTAAGCTTTCCTTGCAGCAGTGATTTTACTCAGGGTACTTCAACACCTAACTGGGTCTAGCAGGCGCGAGAAACGAGCTCACAATGCAGGCTACCTAGGTACCAGGTACGCTGGGAAAAGGCGACTCCTTGCAGTGCCCTAGGATGAAACAGGAGGACTCCAGTAAGAATTAGTAAACAGGACCGAGAAGAGAAAAAGTCTTTTCATTTTCCACCCGTACACTCTTCTGCCCTCACTGGGCCAGCATTAACATGGTCTCTGCTTCAGAAAGGCTTTGACTTTCCTGCTATTATCCTAGTCTTGCTTTAACACATACTTTATATTAGAATGCGTTCCAGGAAGCATATGGCAATAGAACTAGGTCAACCATTAACCAAATAACAGGAAACTGCTCTGCAGCGCACACCCTTCAAAAGCTTGCTTAATGAGCTGGCTCTTCAGAATATGTCCTTCAGTGAGGTTGGAACTAACAGGATCCGTGGGTTTCTTTAATACTGCAAGGTCACCTCATACCTAGAAGGCTTCTGCACATACTAGACTTTCAATGGTCTAAATCATTCCGCTGAAATGTTCAAGAACTAAAGTCAAAGGTTGGAGAAGCATGTTTTCTGAACCTGCTTGACCATCTTCAAAGAGCATGACTACTGTCCCAGTTCTATTGCCTCATTCTTTCAATTATGTTAAATTGACAGGAAATGCTCCATACTCATCTTTTCTTTCTCTAACATTTTTTTCCTATATTCCTTGAGGCTTCCATGCCACCCATTTACCCCATGAAAGACCTGCCACAATCCATATAGACTTATTAGGTCAAATAAAGTCTTGGAAAAAGATTTTTTTTTTCCCATATAAAACTACGAATGAGATTCCTCCAGAACTACTGACCTTAAGCTGTTGAGTATTCCTGAGTTTGACTTTTTCCTCTCCATGCGTCAGACTCAGTTCCATAAAATCGAATTTTACAGTGCCCCAAGGGGTCATTCACAATCAAACTAGTAAACCGTCATCCTCAACTTAGTATCCTTTCCCAAACCACCAATACCCAAACTCCCCTTGGCTTCTTTATCCTAGATGGCAATCTAGTTGTTCTTACTTCCAGAATGTATTTAATATGGATAGCAGAGTTGGGAGGTTTCCCTTGATTAAGAACTTACATCAACTCTCATTTTTAAATTAAAATGTCAGGGCCAAATCTCCATTTACTCAAGCTGAATGCTTTATACTAGTGATATCTAGAGTAGCAATCTTTGTTTAGAAGAAACTAAGAGATACGGTTCTGTCTTTTAAAAATCTAGGTGTATTTAAGGAACAGATACTTAAAAAAGCAGTATGACCTTTTAAAAAGTGTTGGATTTGGTTTACTGACCCAATACTTACTTATTAATGCAGTACCTCTACCCCAGGCACTGTGCAAGGCACCAGTTAAACAGATGAGAAGGAGAGAGCCTAAGCCTGCCTTTCTGTAGCTTCTAGTCAAGTTCTGTTCCGTAACTGATCTTGAGAAACTACTGGTTGGCCTTCCAAGTTGATTTGGCTAAATTTTAACTTTTTCCCTGAAAACAGTCAACAAGACTTCATGGAACACCAACATAAGAAATGGCACACTGGGCTAGAGGTCAGAGAAAAGAGGCTGTGAGGGTCATTGATTTATCTGTTGAGTTCTGGTCACCCAACTATCTCCCATCTGTGCTATTTTTGAGAAATATCAGATTTTTCTTTTAAAGAGGTTAGTTGTGCAACCATAATCAAAACAACAACAACAAAACAAAAATAGAACCTCATCTGAGGAATATAATAAATAATCTACTATAGAATGTTCAAGATAGTGCCAACAGAGGTTAAGGTACTTTTTTTCCTCCTTTACCAGATTTTAGAGTAATGTTTCATGAAGAAGCACAGTGGCTTTTAAAAGTCACCACACAGGGGTATCTGAATGGTAGAGTCAGTTGGGAGGCTGACACTTGGTTCCAGCTCAGGTCATGATCTCAGGGTCCGGGGATCGAGCCCCACATCAGGCTCTGTGATCAGGGGAGAGTCAACTTGGGATTCTCTTTCTGCCCCTCCCCCTGTCTCTGTCTCTCTCAAATAAATAAGTAAATAAATAAATCTTTTTATTTAAAAAGTAAATAAATAAATCAAAGTTACCATATAATAAAACATATTTTCTCCAGCCCGTAAGGCCAAGATGTTAAATGAAAGCATCAGTCCCATGCCCCCTTATGGGGATTTCATGTGGGCTCAAGTGTATTCTGACTCCTAATCAGATGGTCACTGTCAGCAGTGCTCTGCCTATAATAAGTGTTTTATGAAAACTTAAGGATGGGAGAAAAAGAAATTAGTATTTTTATGTGCTAATACATCAGGCTCCACACCAGAGACTTACATTCACAATCTCATTTATTCCCCATGTGAAGCTTACAAGGCAGATTTCTTTTTTCCCCAGATAAGAAAGTTGAAGATCAAAGATGAAATCATTCACTCAGGGTCATGCAGCTCCTCATTGGCTCTGAGGTCTCGGTTCTTTCTACTATACACCATGGCCCTCACTGCCAAGGTCTTCACAGACCTCCCAATGCTGATAGCAAATAGCTCCCCTTCCATGTGGTCTCTGCACTTGAGTCAAGTGCCCCTTCCTAGTATGAGAGCACACTGCTCCCAGCACAATCTCTGGGACCCTTGAAAGATGGTCCAGTGTTTCTCAGAGTGCCCAAACACTGATGAGGGAACAAGGTCAGGCCAGTCTCTGAGATACAAAGCAAGATGAACTCAGCGGGTCCTCTTGCCAATTGCCCTCACCCTTACTCATCTGCTGGAGCGTGCCAAGGCCTGCCTGGAATGACGCAGAAAAGGGTCACCATGGGTGATCCTATACCCCCCTTCTAATTGCTACAAAACAAAAGCGCAGGACTGAGACAGCCGGCCTCCTTGAAAACCCACCAAGGCTGTTTCATAGGAATCAAAACTCTAACAGAAACTATTTGCATCCATCAACCTCAGAGCTAAACCCAGGAGTAGAAGAAGAAAGCAGGTCTAAAGGTAAAAGGACTAGGAGTCCGTGGACCCAATCTGCCCTGGAGGTCCAACTCCTTACAGTGCCCGCTGGTTGTTCCTTTTTTAACTCACACGGGAGCCAAAATGTTTTATTTGCCCTCTGCGAGGTTCTGACTACAAACATGTTTCAATTGAGGGATACAGATGAAGATCGCAGTGATCAAAGGCCCAACTGCAAGCCATTGATAAAACCACGGTCTACTTCAGCAGCCCCACAGAACCATCCCCAGAAAGGCAGGGCTACTGAGAGGCAGAGTTACTTAACATAAACAAACAGCAAGTCCCCACTTGGGTGAGGAGATGCGGCTAATTTTAGATGACTGTTCCCTATCTGAAGAAATGGAGCCTGGACTTCTCGCCGGTTGAGTGCGGCCCTCATGCCAACGTCTAACCGACTCCACCTCAAAATTTCCTCAACGATGAAAAACGGGCGGTCGGGAAGCTGAAAGAAGGAATTCATTCCTGCGCTGTGAGGTCTCCACAGACAAAAGTGTCCAGTCTGCTCCAGCCCCAGGCTGCCGAGGCACTACCATCGGTTGATGTTGAGAAGATTCCAACATTTAGGGACATCGGATGACCATCGGGCCGCCCTGTGCTGCATCTGTCGATCAGCGTCTGAGCGAAGTGTTCGTTCTGGAGAGGCTGTGGAAATCCCTCCAGAGCAGGCAGAACTGGAGAGGGCTCTTGGTTATGAAGCGCAGCTCCGCCGATCCCATTCCTAGGAAGGCTCTGGAACACTCCATGCCTTGAATGCGTACGGAATGTTGCCTCCCAGATTAGAAACGAGTTGGATACTATGTTCTGCTGATACACGAATCTACTTTTCTGAGACCCGGTGAGTTGCTCGCTCTCGCTCTCTCTCTCTCTCTCTCTCCTCTCTGTCTCTCACTCTCTCCCTTGAAGGCAGCTGTGACGTCCACACTAAATGTCCAGCCAAGTGTACTTGTGAACATCCTCCTGTCTCATGCCAGTGAGAGGACCCAGTTCCAGACCGGTGGCTTGATGTCCTTGCTCATCAGCTTTCAGGTTGAACTGGGGAAAAACAGTCTATCCTTCAAACTGTAGAAGCTTTCTTTCCAGGGGAACTAGACGGTCCTGATGGCTCTCTCCAGTTACCCGGCAATTATGTAATTGCTAAGCTCCTGCAGAATCTCTGGGACCATTCTGCGGGCTTCCACGGACTCCAGCTGCAGCCCAGTGTTCTGGGATGATTGCAGCCTTTGAAGGGACGTGAACGGACGGCCGGTCTCAAATCCGAGCACAAAGGGCTGGACAATGGGATTCCATCTCCAGCACAAAGATGCTCCTGCCTAACGAGGCCCTTTCTCCTCCTCCCAGGCTGTGCAGCTAACTCTTGCCTTCGCCCGCCCTCCATGTGTGTGGAATGTGGTTCACTCTGTTTATGCTGACAGGTTCCAAAAGAGGCAGAAAATCAGCTGAAGTTTTGCCATGGGCCCTGCACAAGGTAATCATTTAACACATAATGTGAAAGCTCCAGAAGAGGACAAGATGCAAGGGGGTGGGAAGCATCTCTCCAGGCTTCCTGCACTGGCATGAAATGAGTGCTTCCCTTCCTTCTGCCAGCTCCAATCCTTCATGTTGACATTACACATCCTGTACTGGAGATCCACCCCCATGCTGCCGCTTGCCCAGCTGAATTATCTCCTGCGTCACAGCGGTGCTAACGGAGCTGCTGGCTCGGCAGACCTGAAAAAGCACCGTTTCAACGCTTCCCGCATTCAGCAACTGGACACGGGACCAGGGCGTCGGTGCTGCCTCGTGGGCCCTCCCGGCAGGCGCGCAGGACTCGACCTAACCTTCTGCTAACCAGATGGTCTGCTGGCCTCTTGGGACCCAACCATTAAACTTTACTTTATTAAATTCTATCAAAATGTGGGGACAGTTTACAGCAGCGTGTCTGGTTCCTCTCCAACAGGGTTGCTAAGATGAAAATGACCTAAAAATATCTGGAAACTCTACTTCACACCAACAGAGAACAAGATATTTTGGAGTAAATATTTAAATGATCTGCCAGATTACGTACCCCAGCAGCACTGACTACACGGTTAGCAAATGATATTGTAAACATATACACACAAAGACTCAGAAATGCAGGCATCTAAACAAGAATCCATTTCCCACTGGCTAAAGCCACAGTTCACCAGCCCTTGACTCCAACCTATTTAAATGTGGGGAAGGACACCATCTCCATCATAATCATTTCAATTACCAAAACAAAGAGCTGAACACCACCGAGAGAGGGAAGGTCTCACAACCCCCTGGGTTCAACCACCCAGGGGGAGAAGGCACATGCCAAGGGTACTCAAAAGGTGCTCAATAAATGTTTGATGGCCAGAGAGATGGACCTGCACACGTTTCTGAAATACAAGAGCATCCATAAAACACGCTGTAGGATAGTGAAGACTCTACATTCTTTCCAACTCTACATCATCCCACAACTGCTAACTAGGCGTGCAAAGCCAGGCGGAGGACAAATGGCAAGAGCAAGCCATCTGCACGAGAGGCACTGGATGGCTACTAACTGCAAATGAACTGCAGAGGTGGCCGTCTTTTGGGTACCTGGAAGGGTGCTGGGCGCTTTACATACATTATGCCTCTTAGCCGTGTCGTCACAGACAGAATTCCATGTTAAAGATAAGCTGGAGGCTCCCAGCCAATTAAGAGCCTGACCCAAGTTAAACCAATCATTATTCTACTACTTGCTAGCCACGGAAAAGTACCGATCTTGTAACTTGTAAAGAACCCAACACGTATGACCGTGGCATTCCCCAATACACCCCTGACCAAAAAAATCTCCAGGAAGTTGGAGAAATCTTCCCCCTCCCAGCTTTTCAGGCATCCTAAGTCCTGGTTTCAGCTCCTCCTGTTTCTCCCCATACGTCTTATTTTACTGAGGGTATGCCCCACGATTAGAACCAGCTACACGGTCACCTCCTTAGTCTTGGGGTCTCCCCTGGGCGACCCAAATCTCTCACTTGAGATCAGCCTAGAGATCCGAACACAGCAAAATAAATGCATGGTCTCTTCTCTCCTAGAGAATCTCTGGACACAATTTTAAAGCGGCAACCGTAAATTCTTTATAATTAAAAAAAAAAAAAGTACATTGACATCCTTGTCTCTCTGGAAGTTCTTGAAATGTAAAAATTTCCAAAGAAGATAAATAAATAAATCATCAAGGGTAACTACTTTTAAAGGGGGAAAAGTCCCTATACTGTTTTACCGAAGAACCACTCAGAGGTTCTTCATTTCTGCCCTGGCCACCACCAACCACCACGCTGTCACCATGGAGGCCATCAATAAATGTTCTTCTAACTTGGAGCAAACAAGGTTAGGTAAGTCTCATTAGGCTACCTACCCTTCTACACTCTGAAATACCATCTACCCTTATGGCACTCTAAAATTAGCCTCCTTAACCCTGAGATCTCAAAGCATCTGATATTACAGCATATTAAGAAGACCAAGTAGACATGGGCTTTCAAAATAAACACATGCACAGAGAAGACCAAAGCAATTCTAGGCAAGGCCACCAGCCTGTTCTCGAACTAGCTCAGAGCTATCCACATGAGTGGGGCTGCAAGAGAGGCATCCGTAGCTTAATTTTCATCGCAATGAACTCTGTGTTCTCGAAAAGACAAATCATGTTTTTGCCAGAATGATGCCAAGCTATAGGACAGTAATAGCATCTTGCTTCCAAAATGCTCAAGAAGTTCTTGATTAAAAATTGTCCCCCCGGGGCGCCTGGGTGGCTCAGTGGGTTAAGCCGCTGCCTTCGGCTCAGGTCATGATCTCAGAGTCCTGGGATCGAGTCCCGCATCGGGCTCTCTGCTCGGCAGAGAGCCTGCTTCCCTCTCTCTCTCTCTGGCTGCCTCTCTGTCTACTTGTGATTTCTCTCTGTCAAATTAATAAATAAAATCTTAAAAAAAAAAAAATTGTCCCCCCACAACATTCCAGGGAATAGATCTCTACAAGGTTGAGAGAGGTGAGGCTTTGTCACCATGAAAATACACCACTCCGAGAGGCCAAGGGGTCATCTTCAGGTAGCTTACGAATCCCTCTTGAGCACCCACACACGAATGCGGAGCACGGCGGGGCCCACAGTCGGGCAGAGCAGAGGTTTACAGTCTGGAAAATCTCCCTCTGACCACGCAACAGCGGTGGGGACCATTCATCAATTAGGGCAGACATGGCACAAACATAATCAGGCGGGACTCAAAACACGGAGTTTAAGACCAAGGACAAAACAATTCACATCTGGCAAAGCCCTGGGAGACCTCTACCCCAGTTTCTCTATCAGTGAGGAAGGAGGAAATGATCATTTTTCAAGTGCCCATTATGAACCAGGACCCCTATACCCATAACTCGTAGTCCTTATGTCAGTTCTACAGATTCAATTATCATCTCCCTTTTATTGGGTAGGAAATCACGGGAACAGAGAGGTTAAGTGACTTACTCAAGGTCACACAGCGAGGAAGGGAAAGAGACAAATTTCATCCCGTGCTCATGCAGTCCCATGGAGTTTGCTCTATATACTACACACCACTCTCTTAATGAAGACTCCTCCACAGAGAACTGCATTTCTGCAAAATTTGCGTTCCTGATGTTTCAGCAAAAAATAAGCACCTTCTCCCAGAGATAATATACACATACATGTTTACATATTTAGATATATGTACATATGTATATGTACATGTACACACACACACCTATATATAGTAACCAAATTCCTAGTTGTTCACAGTTCAACGGCACTGAAGTTTAGCCCGTGTGCAAATTTTAAGTCCATTATTTTTTCATATAACTGAATGTCAGAAAGGGAAAGCTGCCAAGTGACAATCTGGCCCCAGTGATTCACGGTGTCACACTGACATACCCACTTCTGATACAGGTTGTTGTTTGCATTTCCTAGAAATCCCTGCCTTCACTGGGGCGATAAACAGTAAACAATGTCCACAGCAACGACAGATTCTTTTTCTACCAGAATACCCTACTGGCAAATGTCATGAATTTGGGGGATAAAAGGGTGTGGTTAATATAAAGTTAAAAATTCTCCCTCTGTTCTCAGACCCTAATGATCACATTGATAAGACAGTACCTCAAACACAGATGGACACTTTTTCACTTCAGGACTATGCCTTATAAAAGAAAGGCTCTGTTCAAATGAATCACATTAAATCTACTGAACAGATCTCAAGGGCTGGAAAAAAAAAATCTAGCCCAATTTGGATTTTTATGTTTCAGGATTCCTATTTGCTGATTTATTAATGCTTTGCTTTTTCTTTTACTCATATTTGACTCTTAAAAACTTCAGTATTTTTCTGTAGCCATCAACACTAGTGACACAATATGTACATGGTCACAGACAAAATAATGTTACCACTGATCTTTCTGCTAAAAATCCTAAAAGATGATGAGAAGGTGGCAAGTAGGGGGGAAAGGAACAGAGAAGAACACCCTGGGAACACTGGAAATTCACTGTTCAGTAGCTGCTTCAAATAAGATCGCTAACATTTACCTGTGCTGGGGTCAATTTTGATAATTGTAGTTGACGTCTAGAAACGGGGTTATGAATATAATTATCATGAAGCAGCAATTGGGCAATCACAACCTAATTAAGCCCACTGACTAGATTATCTTGTTTTTTTCCCCTAATAATCACATAACATTTAACACTTGCTAATTTCAGGACCTATGGGTGATGTTCCTTCATTATTAACAAGCTACAGCCACTGGTCAGAGAAAGAATGGTTGAGGTACTCAAAACACTTGAGACGACCAAGGAGTTGGGAGGAATGTCAGGGACAGCTGACATCTGTTCTTTAAAACCACGTCACTTCTCAGTCCCCCAGCCCCCAAAATTACTAATCAGAGGCAAAACCACAGGAGAAGATGGAATGCATGATTGAGAACTTCCACTCAAGTGGAAGGAAGGATACAATTCTGCTTTCCTGAATGCATACCATTTTATGTGATCTCCACAATGTGCGTTTTCACATTACAGTGGAATCTGCCTTTGAAGAGGCTCTTTTCTTTTGTTTTCAGGATAATGGGAGATTCCACCACCAGGCCTAAATACCTAAGACGTTCTACAGTTACCTCCTTGGACATGCTCCAAGGGTCCGTCCCTCTGCCACCCTGCCTCTCACGTGGCTTGTATTCTCAAATTCAAAGTCCTAGTCCCAACTGGATGTCACTGCTCCCACAAAGATATGTTGGCTCAATTCACCTGCACTTTCTGCAAAGCTCCTGAGGGTAACTTGGGTAGCTGTCTCCTAATGGAGGAACAATAGGGAACCACGTTAAGAACGGGTCTTTATGAGACCAGCTGGTTTGAGGGAGTATCATAGAAGGCTGAGGGCTACTGATTAGGGTCCCAGTAGATGCTACCTAAGGCTTTTAAATCAGAAATTCCACCTGGAGAACCACACGCTTTGGCATATCTCAGTGTTATTCTCTTCCACTATGTATTATTTTTTCTGACCTTTTTTCCCCTCCAGTGAAGGGCCTTTATCTAAGAAAACAATGGTTTTGATTAAGTTTGGTAGATGATAGGGATGGCAGGCTTAAAAAAAAAAAAATGGGTGGCCCCGCGGCTTCCTCAGGACACTTTACAGACAGGGACACATGCTTATCCTCCTACACAGATTCTGGCTGGGAACAGATCACCTGAACAGATCCGTAGCAAAGTTAAGATTTTATAAAACCACGACTGGTTGTTTTGAGGTTAAAGAGTCTGCTCAGCAATTAATGCCCCAACTGCCTGTCTTACAGTAAAGCTACTGTCCTGGGTATCTTCAGGATATTTGGACCTGCTCCATCTCCCTTAGCACAGCTTGTTACTCTATTAAGGGCATTTGTGGTCATCCATGAACAGCAGCTCCCTTACTGTACTGTGATGTTTCAGGGAGAGGCAAATAAAATCCAAACATTCATCATGTCTCTGTGATCTAAATAGAGCACAGGGTGATCACTAAAAGGCGTGGGGGACATTAGCACCCATGCTTTGAAGAGTATCTGTGCTATTTTCCAAAAGTGACCATTAGTGGAACTACTTTTCAAATACGGCCATGTGGCTTTTGGAAACACGTCTCGTGCTTACAGTAAACCAGAGCCAATAGGGGACACTGAGACTTTCAACAGGAGCCCCAAGGGAAAAAAAAAAAGTAAGACACCTTCTTTACTTTAAAAAAAGAAAGAAAGAAAAAAGTCACACAGTGTATCTTTCTGCTGTAACAGGTAGGTGTTCCTTTTTAAATATCCGCATGTAAAACTACAATTCTGAGCTTCGCACAGTACAATTTAAAAATATTTATTCTCTAAATTTCCTCATACATGGTCTCTTGCTGTTTTTCACCATCTCCTCTATAACTCAGAAGAACAAAAACAGAGTACTCTTTAGTTAAACACATTTTGTCAAGCTATTACAATAAGTTATATCTCTCATATCAACTAATATATTACAATTAATTTTCCATTATGCTCAAATTTCCCTTCTAGAACACCAGGATATACTACTGGCGTAAGCAACTGCAAGAGATAAACCATCACGATTATAAGCTATTAGCATACTAATTAATAACAGAGGCCAGCTCCCACCAGCTGAGGGCCAGGAGTACCCCGTGTGTGAATCCTGGATCCCCATTTGCCATCTCCACAACCTTGGGTAAATGACTTTACCTCCCCAAACCTCAGTCTTCTCTACCATAAGAACAGTCCCGGGTTCAGATTAAACGTTAAGCAAATGCTCCCTAGCATTAGTAATAACTCTGAGTCTCTCCAGGAGAGAGACTTTGTGGAAGGTCTGTGGGATATGCCTATTATAGAAGAGTTAGCAGCATTTTTTTTTAATGAAGCCAGTATCAGAAGGGATCATATTTAGTTGACAGCAGAAGGGGGAGAAGTCCTGGCAGCTGAACTCTGACATTTAGCTCAAAATGGTCTCTTCCACGTGGCAACCCTCCCCAGGTATCAATACTCGGGACCAATTACCAGAAGACCATACAAGTAACCATTAAAGAGGAAAAGTTTCTGGGTGAGAAGTACTTGGTATTGAAATCCTTACGTACTTTCTAGCTGGCATCCATTTCTGGGCATCTTCGGGCTATAGCCCGAAGGTCCCCTAGACCAGGCCCCATCTGGGTTGAGTGACTGATACGCAATTACTGACTAATTGGTCACAACACAGAGGGATGACATGACTAGGGATTAGAATGGCTAACCATTTTGGGCCACAAAGGCCTTATTTTGGCTTTTTAGATGCCAGGATCGGATTGACAGACCAGCCTGTGACTCCTGCCTCCAGTGACTGGCTTAATCCCAAAGCGGACTCCAGGTAGCCACCACGGTCCACTCCTTTCCCCTAGGAGAGAAGCGTGTCTTTGTTCTTCCTTCATTCCTTCTAACACCCGCAGCCTAGGTAGAGAAGCTCTACGGAGAAGTGGAGAGAGGACTATCAAGCTGCCGCCCATTAATAATGCAGCGATTTTCTGTTGTGCTAGATTCTTTACTTCGCTCATTGTCCAGTATCCCTCTGTCCTCTATCAGAAAAGCCAGTCTGTAACTGGCCTGAAGTCACATAAATGGTCTTCCAAGCTCAGGTTTTTTTTTTTTTCCCCTTACAGGGTAGCATTGACCAAAGACTGTGGGTCTGAGCACTGGTCTTCATTTCTCACGTGCAATAGGTTCCAAATTACCAGGGCTTTTCTCACTTACTTTATTGCTTTCTTAAAAGCACCGCCTTTCTTCTTCCTGTTGGCTCTTCCGAGTGGATAGACCTCTTCCACTTGGGACTCGCCCATCACTCCCCTGCCTCTCTTCGCTTTTCCGTCTCTCATCCCAGCCGGCTCTCCTTCCCAGCAAATTTCCACCATATAATTATGGCAATGCTTTAGCCAACTTTTCTGTTAGCTTAACAACCTCTGTCTATTTCCTACTTGTGCTGATGCTACTGTTTGCTTTTCTGCTCGGCTAATCCATGTATCCTTTCAAGGCCTAACTTCCCCTACCATGATAGCAGCTGGAGTTCTAATTCACAGGTGCCTTCCAAAGCTTTTCATTAGCAATAGAAACGAGAGGGTTTAGAAACCCATTTCTTAATCTGCAGGTGAGTACTGGCACCTTCGTGCAGCAAACATCTTTCAAGTATCCCACATTGTGCTACCGCACAATTATTTTCTGAGTGATAAGGACAATGTTATAGGCACATTTGTAGTGTCAAAAGGGAGACTGTTCCTTCAGAGGAAATCAGCCCCCGCCCCGCTTCTGGCATTTCCCAGCTCAAGAGACAAGCAAGTACTCAACTGACATGAGCAAAACTGAATATGACAACTCTACCTTCTTAAATCTGAACAGGGAAGAGGGAAACTCCAAAATTTGAAGGCCTTAGCTCCTGTTCTGGTTCAACTGGCCAGATGAGGGCTTAGGGAGCGAGACTAGCCTTCCCCAGCTGGGCTCTGTGGCAGATAAGCCTCTCCACAAATCCTAGGCTTAATTACTTCTGACACAGTTGTCTCGCCTGGGCCTCCAGCTCCTTTTGTGCTCCAACCAATCTGAATCCAAAGGTGTAAGTCTTTGCTTACTCATCTTGGACAAATGCTTAATTTCCTACGAAGTGATCCTTAAAACATTTGAATCAGGATCTACTGGTCCCTACTAGAACTTTCCCCATCTTTCCTCGCGTGGTCTTTGTTAAAAGTCTACTCAAAAGCCTGGCAAATCCTTCTCTGAATCAAGCCGTCTTCATCTTCAAGGATTTATTTTTTGAACAAATAAGTACCTACCAACCTTCCCTTCGCCCCCAAGAGCAGGCTGTGTTCTCTGAATGAAGTTGGGGCTAAGGTGTGGACAGGCACAGCAGAAGTATTTTATTAATATCCAGAAGCAACATGCAGGCAACTGAACAAGCAAAAACATGAAAGCAAGGAAATCAATATCAAAATACCCATGACCTGGCACAAAAAGAAATCTTCCCTCCAAGAATAACTCTTGAAAAAAATGTCTCCAGCTAGGAATTAGGCAAGAACGCTTTGAAGATACCACGTAATCTGCTCAACCAGGATTAAAAGACAATGCATTTGTAGGTGACCATACTCACACCCTCTCTACCCTGCCTCTTGTCTTTCCGAGACCTGAAAAAACCAACCTGGAGTAGAAGCCACATATCCAAAGGCTAAAAAGCTTATGTATTATGCTTCAACCGATAAGGGCAGGAGCCCTTAGAAAGTAGACAAATTTGATGATATTTCTAAACAAAAAATGGAAATCCAAAGCACTTCAATTGACTTTCTATTTATCAGTGTGTGCAGTTCTCCAGAGACAAAGTTCAAGGGGACAAAAGATTCAGAAGAGCTTCCTAGTAAACTGCAAATACAATCTGAATTCATAAAAATCCATTTCCCCTCACTTAGAAACTTCTCTCCCTAGGTCTTCTAAATCCAGGTTCAATTTGGGATTATTCAATTTGGGATTATCTTCTCTCCAATGCCCCCACCCCCCAACCCCAACTTTTTTTTTCTTCCTTCAGTACTGGCATGCAAACCATTCTGTTTTAACTTCTTTCCTGTTCTCCCAGTTCTTCTGGAACATTTTATTTTCGACAGTCAACTCATTTGGAGGAGTGCCACACTGAGGTTCAACTGTTTATAGCGTTAACTGTGTTTCTGCCAGAAGTCCACATCCAGCACTACCTTCTCCAGGCTGCCTCCTGGATTAAGAATTTATGCTTTAGTTTGGAAGAAGCTTAGAAAATGTGGAAACTTCCAAACACCACTCTTCTTTTTATACAAAATGACTTTCACTTGTCCAAGAGGAATCAGAAATGGAACCCACTGCACCCTTCCCAAAGTACTGTCTCTCTAGCTCTCTCTAGTTAAATGTTTCCCATGTTGTTAAAAATTCACTTCAAGGATGACTTCATGACTTCATTGGGGAAAGGTAAATAACTAGCCATTGGTCTGCAAGAGAGAATGGGGCTCCAAGAAGATGGCACATTTTTGGATGAGTCTGGAATACTGGAAAATCACCAGCAATTGTTTTCGAATGGATTTCTATCCCTTGGCCATTCATCAGTATTACAAAATGGCATCTCTGAGAGAAGCCAATTTAAATCCATACCATGTTGCAAAACAGATCCTCTGAGTCCAATTGTGGGCACTTACTTTGGTAAATTGCAAGAGACCCAGACAAACCTCCAAAGAAGGGCATCTGAAAAGGACTCCCAAGCCCTCCCTGAATGACAAACTGTACAAGAGATTAGGCCAATCGAAAGAAAAGCACAGTCTCAAACCCACTAGCTACAACTTGACTGAAAGTCCCATGAACAAAATTGGCCTCTAGAGGGTATCACTTCTGTGAATGAAACCATGCTCAGCCCCAACATGGTAAATTCAACTAACAAAAACCAATACTCCTGCCCCACTGGTGTTTGATTACAGAGTTTCTCAGAGAGGCTTGGACTCTGGAGAGGAGAGCTGGTGTTTCACAAACCGCTACAATCAGAGGCACTGGGGTGGTGGAAAGGGCACTGGGTTGGGAGTCAGCCGACCTGAGTGCTAGGCCTGGCTTCGTTACAACTGAACCTTCTGACCTTGGGCAAGTCGCTGCCTGTCTCCTTGCCAGTTTCCTCTTCAATAAAATGCCGGGGGAAGGGGAGATCTGAAGTAGATGATCTCTCCAAGGCATAAAACGACTAGCTTCCCAATCACAAGTTCTCGGAGTCACCATTTACAGTATACACATTAGTCAACTTTTTAGTGATTTTTATATTCATTTCTACTTAAGGAAGTAACATCTTTGTCCCTCACCCCAAAACTTCAGCTTAATCTGGGTGCTCCCTGGAGTTCTTCAATATTACAATAAATGCCTCTTTTCTTTTCCTTTCTTATTTTTTTTAAGCAACCTTCCCCAAACTAAGGCTTGTGCTATTAAAAGAGCTCAGAACTTCCCATTTCCTTGCTAGGGCTAAAATTAAACTGTCCATTCCTTAGGGCCCAACATAACATCTGCCAGATGTCTTGGCATATCACACAAGAGGAATTTTCTTCTAGCATTATCTACTCTCCTCTGTTTTCTCATAATCAATTAATAGGTCACCAACACCCAGCTAATGTTTTTCTCAAAGCCACTAACTTCATAACTATGTGAACCTCAAAAGGTAATTAATTGTCCAGCCCCTATCTCCCCCAACACACAGAGGCTGACTCCCCCCCACCCCCCGCCAGTTTGCTGGATTGTAATGATAGACCCTGGAAATATTTTCCTACACTTCTTTTGAATTTCCTTCATTTCCACATACCAATCAGCCAATCATATATTCATGCCCTATCCTTTGCAATCTGAGTTCATTATTTATATATTTCTTAATTTGTGAGTGTGGCATTGCGCAATAGCACCCCTGTTCTCCAGTTTTCAACTTGAAACATTCAATACAGCTTTGTCAATGCTCTGTCCCATGAGGCCGTGAGCACTAAGTCTGATAAAGGCATACAGCACAAAGATGATGAGTAAGGTTACCTTAACTAAGAACTTGCAACGCAAGTTCTCAAGACACAAGAACTCAAGACACAAGAACTCAAGACAGACTAGACCCTATTAAAGTAAATCATACAGAAAGCGGAACTCTTCCCGAGACAATTTTACCATTCTTTTCTTTCAGGAAAACTGACCACAAATGCTCTAAAGTCCATTAGTGGAGTTGGATTTCTTTTCTCCTACTATCTTCCAGAAGACTCATTAGAAAGAAAGAATATACACAGAGACACACACGTGTGTGTATACATGTGTGTACATATATATCTTTTTTTTCTATCTTAAAAGTTGTTTCCAATTCCAAGGAGTATGGAAAAAAAAAAAAACCAAGTCCTCAGGGAATGTGGTCAATAAATTAGATGGACATAAATCTCATATGAGAAATAGGGGATACAAAGATCTAACAAGAATCTTTTCTATGGCAACATGCCTCATAGCTCACATATATTTCTCTAGAATGATTTCTCTTTGTGATA
Organism: Mustela nigripes; assembly: GCF_022355385.1. Taxonomy (NCBI): domain Eukaryota; kingdom Metazoa; phylum Chordata; class Mammalia; order Carnivora; family Mustelidae; genus Mustela; species Mustela nigripes. The sequence goes on from NC_081565.1 coordinate 25,255,104, forward strand.
TATTAGAGCTAAGGAAAAAATTTGCATAACGAGCCTCATCAACCTGATGTCTTGAAAACAAAACAAAACAAAATCTCTGAGCCTTGACATCAAATGAAAATGTTCAATTTGACTGACACTCTTTGTATTTCGCTCATAGCACACTATCCAAAATACGTGTCCCATTTCTAATGTGTACGTTTGGAAAAATGCAAGAATCCCCATCTTTAACATTAAGTGCTTCCCATGTGGATGAAGGGCATCAGAGATGAACATCTCTTAGGTAACCAGTTAGAACATACTCTCAAACTCCAAAATGCCTCTTAGGTAACTAATTTTTTCCTTCTAGGAAAGCTCAACTCTAAGACTGTCTATAAAGACACCAAAACATTTGGTCACAAAGTAAAATATGTGGTGAGTCAAACACTGGACCAGCAACCAGTTTTGTCAGATTTTTTTTTTCCCACTGAAATAAGTAATTAACCAGTTGTCCTGGTATCAACAACAACAACAAAGATATCATGGAAGTTTGCTTCAAGATCAACCTATAATGTATTTGTGTTTACATACATAAATATGGCTAATTAGATGCAAAATTATCTGGTAATTACTTTCCCAAATAACTCTTTTTATTCCATTGCATCTGAACTTCCGAGTTTGAACAAGTAACATCCATACATGCATTAGCAAATCTTATAAGTATTAACACTGACAACATTCCACTTCTGAGCAAAAGTAATGGTATCAAAAGATAACATTCAAAACTGAATAATAAAAGGTCTGATTCCAAGAAGTAAGATTTTTCAAGTGCTCTTGGAAAAGCCCAGGTTTTTAATAAAGAAGCAGAGATCTAAAGAGAAGTATTTTTAAATGAGCACACACATCAGCTGAAAATCTTGAAAACCATACATCTTCGTCTGCAAAAACAGGGTTTTACTTCATTGACCATGGACAATTATCAGCTAAAGAACCATGTATTTCTCCTTGCCTTTCACACTCCTCAGAAGAACAATAACCCTCAATTAATGACACAACAGTTTGGTTTGAAAAATGTGATGTTGTCATATACAGCCTTGTGCATTTACTGAATGACACTGCTACCAGCTACTCAACAGAATATAATTACATCTGGAATCTAAAACCACTTCAATATGCATAATAATATTGTAGACATAGGAATCTTATACACACACACACACACGCACACACACACGCACACATCTAACACATAATGAGAAAGCAGAGCAAGAAAAAAGCTGGTATAAGTCGCTCACCAATGTGTCCCTTATTTCTGTTGAAGCTGGTACCTTTCTATGTCTCTCCTTAGTTGAAAACAAGGTCCAGTCAGCCTCCTTACAATATATTAATTGGTTCTGAATCTCCTCCAAGTTTTCATTCCACTGTGGAGGCTTCCTCACCTATCTTATCAGTAGTCCTCCTAAAATACTTCCAACATCTTCCCTCACCCTCAAGATGGCTACCTTACCTAATGGTAAAGCAACATCTTCATGGTTGGCTTTTATAAATTCCTCAAGCATTTCAGGATTTTGTTCTTTACTTGGATCAATTACATACATTCTCTAGAACTAATCTGTGAAGAACTCCAATCAATGTGTGTGGACTGGGGTAGTACTGGGTCCTTCCTTCAAGTCATCCTCACAAAATGTCTTCCTCAGGACTACTAAATTCTTCCCAATTAAAAAGGTGAAGATACCTGGACATAAGGTTTTCTCCACAGACATAATCTTTTAAAAATTTGTTTCCATAGTGACATTGTTAAGAAGACATCTGATATTTCTGAAGACTTACAGTACTTGAGAACACAGAGAAAAAGAGCAGAATGAAAGGGAAGGGGGAAAACAAAGGAACTAAAAGAAGGCCTTATACACAAATGGAACAACCTGAAGAGAAATGTGGACTCTGGAGAAACTGGGGTCAGTCAGTCTTAGGGTTCCTCTGAGAGCTTGCAGGATTTGTTCTTGTTGTTGTTCTTATCCCTTTTTGCAGAAATCAGTCCAAACCAGACAATAAAGTCTTGCCATGCATCAAATCATGATGAAAACCAAGCCCCAGAACTCCATAATCTCAGCTTTAGGGCCATCACCATCTTCACAATGAGGAAATAACAATTCCTGGTGACTTTTCAGGAGACCTGGAGGAGCTTAAAAGTTGGGTGAAGACCTCGGTGGAAAACGTTTAAGGTTTTTGCCTTGCCTTTCCTGAAGGAGGTCAAAACCCTTCAGGTCCACTCAAAAGAAGAAAAAAAATTTCAAAAGTTTACTTTAAAATGGAAACAAATGCCTCACTAACTTATGAAAGCACTCCTTTGGTGGGAGAAAAATCTGAGCAGCCCTTACAACTCTCTCCTTTCCTTGCATAATGAATAGATGGTGAGGAACCACCACAAGATTTCACCCTGGAAAAGAAGAAGGAGTAGGCAGGCAAACCTCCTCCAGCCATCACCAACAGAGCTTCAAAATGGAGACATCCATAATTTTATAAACACTTCTCATCTCAGCTTTGTCTCCTGGAAACCCGCTCTCCTCCATTTTCTGGTGGAGTTACAACATGACACGGCTTACCTGACTCAGTTCCCAGCTCCCAACCAAACTAGTCACTTCCTCCAAAAACCTGCAAGCCACCTCCAGAAACAAAACCAAAGCAAACCAAACCACCAACACAGACACTCAGACACAACCCCCGGGGAGCTCTGGGAGAAAAGCCCCAACTGGTTGGTCTTTTCCCATCCCAGACGCGTGCTGAAAAATAAAACTTTTTTTTTCCCCCTTTGGGTAGAGGAGGAATATAAAAAGGAACTCCAGGCATCCTCCCTCCCTCTCTGTAGGTTAGAAGCTACAATGAAAAGAAAATGAGGGTTCCTTCAGGAATGGTGAAAAGCCTGGAGAATGAACGTGAGAAGGAGCTTTGTGTTTTGGAGTCTGGACTGGAACCAAAGCAGACAGCTTGCAAATGGAGGACAGGGAGATAAAGAAAGGGAAAGAGAGGGGCTGCTCCAATGGGGGGCGGCTGCGGCTTCCCCTCGTGCCTGGAAGGAGGGCAGACCCCTGGGAACTGCACCAGGAGTGAGGCGACCCCCAGGCCCCTGCCTTCTTTTCTCCCTTGCTCAGAGAGCCAAGCGTGTGTAATGGCTTCTCCTCTCCAGAAACCGTTGTCCTCCTCCACCAGACGCTTCTGAACCCCCAGCCTGGAGACAGCTCCTCAGCAGCTCCTGAACCTGCGCCCCCCCCAACCCCCCCGCGGCCCGTGCCCCCCGCTCCTCGCCTCTCTCCTCACCAGCAGCACCAGCCGCCCCCCCCGCGGGCAGTGCCCCCCCCCCCCCCCCCCGACACATCCCGACCCCGCATCCCAACTTCGGGGAGAGAGAGGGAGAGAGAGAGAGAGAGAGCCAAATACCTGAGGAAGAGGGGGGTGCCAATCCGCACGGCTTTGCCATCGGGCTGGGGACAGGCAGACAGAGAGGGGGAAAGGAAGGAGAGGGACAGAGAAAGAAAGAGGTCAACCCGCTCAGGTCGGGGCGGCTCGGAGCGCTCCCTCCTCTGCCCCTCGCTCGCTCCCTCTGGCTCTCGGCTCAGGTCCCCTCGCCTCCCGCCCTCCGCCCCCCTCTCGGTCCCTACTCCTATCCCCACACTCGGAGCATCCGTCCTAGGGCTCCAGCTCTCTCCTCACTCATCTTTCATTTTCTCTTCTCTCCATAGAACTACACGAAATTAATTAAGCCACAGCGCTCCGCTCCCCCCAGAAGGAGCAGCCAGCAGGAAAAGCACAGCCACCTCCACTGCCACCACCACCACCTTCTCCTCCTCCTCTTCCTCCCTCGCTTCTCCTCCTCCTCTTCCTCCTCCCCCTCCTCCTCCCCCTCCTCCTCCTCCTCCTCCTCCTCCTCCTCCTCCTCCTCCTCCTCCTCTTCTCTCTCGCTTCTTCTCCTCTCCCAACAGCCAGTCCATGCAGGGGACTTCCTCTCCTCCCCGCTCCACCAACCCTCCTTGGCCGAATGAATGAGCGCGTTTGTGCCTCCACCGCCCCGCGCTCTCCTCCCCGGAGCACTCGGACCACCCCGAGGTGGCTGTTAATTGCAGTAACTTACAGAAGAAGCGTCCCGGCGCCGGGAGGTGTTTCGGGTTCTCCAGCCCCACCGCCTCCTTATCCTCTTTCTCTTTCTCCTCTTCCTGCTCGGGTTATTGTTGTGGAAGTTGTTTGGGAGTCTCATGTGCTTCTGCCGGGTCTCAGCAATGGAGGATCGCCATCTTCCCTGCCTTCCTCGGCTCCTCAGACTCGCTGCAGCTGCAGATGACCTGAGATATCCGTCTCTCTCTCTCTCCCTCTCTCTCCCTCCCTCCCTCTCCCTCTCACTCTCTCTCTCTCTCCCCTCTCTCTCCTCTTCTCTCTCCTCTCCTCCCTCTCCCTCGCGCGCTCTCTCTCTCTCTCCCTCCCTCTGTGTCTCTCTCTGAATAATGAGCAACCAGAGGGAGAGAGAAAGCAAGACAGAAAGAGAGAAGGAAGACAATCTTCTCCTGCCACACAAAACGCCGGAGCACCAGGGGGTGCGCGAAGCCTTTCTAATAACAACAACAACGTGCAGGAGACAGGAAGAAAAAAGAAAGAAAGAAAGAAATGAGAAAAGGGCTGGGGGAAAAAAAAAGGGAGAATTATCCAAGAGCTGGAGAAGAGCAGAAGGAGAAGCTGGAGGAGATGCTGAGGCTGCGGCTGCTGTCCCCCCTCCCCCCCGCTGAACCCCAGAAGGAGGCAAGGTGGTTGCAAAGTTAAGGCTGGGACATTGTCTTTGTCACTCAGAGCAACACAGAGCCAGGCCAGTGAGATGCAAGAGGAGGAGGTGGCGGCGGCGGAGGAGGAGGTGGTGGTGGTGGAGGAGGAGGAGGAAGAGGAGGAAGAGGAGGAGAAGGAGGCAAAGGAGGAGGAGAAGGGGAAGAGGGAGATGAGACGAATAAAGACCTGCGGAGAAGGCGGTGCGAGGAGCGCGGCGGCCGGGCTGAGGCGTGCGCGCTCGCGTCCCGGAGGCGCCCGGCCGCCCTGGCCGGCAGAGGAAGCCCCCAGTGAGGACCCTGCCCGGCCGCTCATAGCTCTCCCAACATCAGCCCAGCCCGAGGCGCCGAGCCCCGGCCCCAGAGAGTCCCTCACACGCATCCATCTAGAGGCCAATCTTTGCAAAGAACATACATGGGGAACTAGAGGTTGCAAGTCTAAACCCAGATCAACCACGTGGGGCTTTTTAATCCCTTTCCAGCTTGCGGTGTGAGTATCTCCAGTGAAAAGCTCAAATTGTCCATTACTGGCACGTATTTTGAAGTCTTCTCCCCCGAAATAAAGGCTCATTGTGCATTTTATTTCTTTTCTGATATGGAAAGGGGGAATGGGGGATGGAAGGAACCCATCATTCTGAGCTTCGGAACCACCACTTTATTTTCCTAACTTGTGAAATGTTTTGACGGCGCACCAAAAGGAAAAAAAAAAAATCTACTTAAATAACTTTACACCCTCCAGCCCCGCGTTGTTTGCACTTTCTGGCTGATCATCTAAAGGCTCGGAAAGTAACAATCAGCGCTTCTAATGATAAGGTGTCATGGTGTTGAAGACAAGAGAACCAAGATGAGGCTTTCACACCTTGAATTTTATTTAGTGTAATTTTCCCCCAAATCGTTCTGAACTATCTCTTTTGCAAAGGAATGGGTTCCCCCTCACCCCTCACCAGGTCGAACGTCTCCTAAGGCTTTAATTTGATTTGGGAGGGGTGCCTACACTATAAAAAAAAAAAAAAATCAATACAGCAAGTCAGGAGCAATTGAAGTTCAAGGGCACGGGCTGGTTGTACCATTTCTATTTCTCGCATCCTCGAGTTGGACATCACCAGCAACGGGAGAGAGAAACACACAGCGCGCGGGGCAGAGACCTTAATTAAAGTTTCTTTTGTCCGCGTCTGAATTGGGGGATGTTGGATTCCTTTGCATTGGGGAGCGCGCATCCGGTGGAGAAGGCGCGGTGGTGAAGATCCTGGGCCAGATTGTCCTCTTTAATACTCCTCCTCCGCCACCCGCGCCCCCCCTCCCCGCCGCCACACACACCCCAAACAACAGTCCGGGAAGATATACCCATAAACCCATACAATAAAGGGGAGGAGGAGACGCGCGCGGAGTTGGTTCCCATCGGATAGCGGGCTTTCATAAACAGATCCGACTCCTCATTTTCCAAGATTTTTCCCAATCGTTTATTCCGGGGCAGAATGTCTCACCCAGAGGCACGATTTCACCCCCTCGCAGTCAACACTTCCTGCCCTTTTCTCCTCCCACTCACACTGAAAAGCCTGGGAGCCCTAAAAGGGTGTTGATGGCGGGGGTGATAAATAAATAAATAAATGACACTCTACGCGTGCGGTGGAAGAGAAAGGGGGGGGGGGAGGGCGAGGAGAGGGAAGAGAAAAAGTAGGGAGAGGAGAACAAGGAGGAGAAAGCACAGAGGCGAAAGGGAGACGGGAGTCAAAGAAAGAGAAGAGAAAGAAGAAAGGAGAGAGGACGGTAAGGCTGCTCAGAACTGAAATGCCCCTGGCTTTGTGCAGAACTGGCAGGACTCTCCCTTCCAGGTGCCCGGAGGGACCCGGGGAAGTCCTTCTGCCCCGAGCTCCTCCCCCGGGACCCCAGGGGTGTCTGAGCGCCGGCTGCCGCTCCCCCCACAAATTCCTCGTGGCCACGAGAGGAAGCGCGCCAGGTCTCCGCCGTCCCTTCAGTGCCCCAGCTGATAATTTACCTCTTTGTCTTTAATAAAAAGCTGACTTTCTCTGTCAAGCCCTGCACCGGGAAAATAACAATCGTATTTCAGGTTGAAAGCCCCTATTACCGCTGGGTTTTGGAGGCTGTGATAAAAATCTTCCTCGACGTGAAGGTACCTTCTGGGTTGGCTGGGGTCGGAAGTCCTAAGATGGGGGCCGCCCTTCCCCGGGGGCAGGGTCGCACGGAACCAGGCGGTGGGGAGGGAAGAGGAAGCGCCGGGGTCAGAGGAAACCCAAGGCTCCTGGGGCACCAAAGGGCTGCCCGCAGTCGGGGAATGAGCCCTGGGGAGGAGCCTTTTGAGAGAATGCGAGCGCGCCCCAACACGCCTCAGACCTCATAAACCCACTTGGCAAAGACCCGGGAAGCGGCTGGCCGACCGACTGCGGTGAACTCGAGAAATTAACCTGCGCTACAATTAAACGGGCTGCCGCCCTTTCAGACTCACCTCCAGCGACCGAGACAGAGAGCTCCCGAACCGGCCGCGGGGGGACCTGGCTCCTCCCTCCCGTCCCAGGAGAAGAGGACAAAAAGGGGAGATGGACTTGGAGATGGCCCCGCCCTTCAAACGCTCCAATCCTTGGAAACTAAACCTCCTCTCCAAGCCTCCACGTCTAGAAGGGACAAAGGCAGCGAGGAGCTCCACAGACCGATGGGTGGCTTTCGGGCTTCTCATGTGGGTGCACTGGGGGAAAGGTACAATGGCTAAGTTTCCATTCCAAATACAGGACAGTCTTTAGAAGACCATCTTCTGGTTTAGCAGCGAATTGACTTCCCCAAGCCGAGAAGCGAACTATTGCAGAACTCCCGCAAAGCCCTGCTTTTTGAATGTGGAAAGGCTACATTTTCAATGAATGATGCCATACACAATTTCGTCGACTTCTTTGAGGTCACAACTGCCTTAACTCTCCAACTAAAACAACAGAAGATACTCAACACGGTTGGGGATTAGGCTTTTTGTTTGCTTGTTTTTATTGGGGGCAGTTTTCATTCAAATGATAGTAAAGCAAGTGGATAGATAAAAGCTAGGTCAGTCAAGGAAAGCGCTGCGGCTGAAGGTTTTAGTGAAAACCTCGATAAAGTTGGCACTTAAGCAACTGTAATTATGCTTTGCCATTAGCGGACAATTAAGATAACAGGAGAAAGTTCGCACCTCCTGCTAGGTCATTCCTTAAGAAAATTCACAAGGATAACACAAGCCTACCTGGTAGGATATCTTCTCCACCAGGAAGGTTAATTTCTAAATTTTTCGCATTAAAAATGGAAAAGCTTAGTTTTTGTACACAGCCAACAACGTAAGGGAAGTCTTATGGGGACATGTTGACTGCATAAAATTTGCGTTTTGTTCCTGTATCCCATGCCATTATGTCCTGGAGTCATATGGGATTTCAAGACTTTATTATAATGTTCATGAGGAAATATGAACGTGTTGGAAGTCTGGACTTTCTTCTCCCTTATCATGGGTGACTGGCATGCAGGCTCCTCATAAAGGGAAATTATGGCTCATCAAAAGAGTGACTTTATGAGCATTAACAGAATAATAAATCTTACAATTTTAGTTCAAGAAACAGTGGAGTCCTACAATCAGAGTGACCCATGCAAATATGATCTACTTAGGTGCCCACCTCTAGAAGGATTGGGGTAGCCTATAAATTATTTTGGCTTTTTAAAGGTTTAGGAAAGAAAGGCACCCAGATCTCTCAAAGAAGTGTTTCCTGGGAGGAAAAGGGCCTCTGTCACCTGCAGGAAGGAATCATGGAACTAAGAGCTGGTCCAGAGGCCACATTAAAAAGACAGAATTTCAACTGAAACAAGAGCTATTCACTCCTGTTCGTGTTCTGTCATTGTTACAATATTTACATTATATCATATAAAAAAAGAAAAGTCCTCCTTACAAAAACTATTTAAAAAAAAAAAGCCAACCCAAAATTCCAGTTTATAACCCCACTTTCTAAATTCCAGCTGGAAAACTGTTCATGCTGATGATTTTAGCAAAACAAAGAGCAAATGAATTGAGTATGGCTTTTTCAGAAGTCTCAATTATTCCATCTTTAAGCATTTGACCATATTGTGACAGACCTCTTGAACTTGGTGGTATTTTCCCGCCTATGCAAAACTTCTTTTCAGCACAGTTCAATGTAGTCTTTTAGTATTTGAGTTTCTGATTTTCAAAGGGTTATTCTAAATCCTCAAGATCTTCTACTGTCGTTGGAAATTACTCAGTCTTTAAAAAGGTTTTTTTTTTTTTTTTAAATTTCAAATTCAGTAATTATGGATCCACCAAATATCTACAAAGTTAAGTCACTAACACTTTCCTTCCGAGCCCTTACAGAAAAATCAATATATTCTCATAAACCCATATCCAAATATGTATAACTAGTTGACTAGTGTCCATGCCTAGGGAGGAGTGACGAAAAGAAGACAAAGGTGGATAATTTGTGATTCTGAACAGCTCTCAAAGGAAGGGAAATTGCATGACTTATATTAAATTTACTTCATATGAATCTTTGTATATATATATACCTTTGGATACCAGAGAGTATAGTTCAATAGCAATGTTCTAAAATTCAAAAAAAAAAAAAAAAAGTCTTTCTCCCTTAGTACAAGTTAAATTTACAGTTCTATCAAACTAGTTACCATAATATGGAACATTCATATGTAATATCATTCAATCATTGAATATCTATTTAGCAGCCACAATGTGCCACACTTAGAGCTGAATATTAGGGATGCAAAGAGGAATAGGAGACAATAGGTTAGAGTCTCAACGCATGATCTACTTGTTGACCCACTAGCTTTAAAATCACATTACTTGGTTATAGAACTTTACTTTGTTTTTTGGGTTTTTTTACTTTCTCAAAAGCAATACAGGAATTTAGCCAATTTGGGGACTATAATTAACTTGAACGTAACTTGCTCCTATTATGAAGTTATTGAGAAGTGGTATTTTGTTAAAGTAAAATTTTGGGGCTTCATTTTAAAGTCAATATCCTACTTAACTCATATTTATACATGAATTTCTTAATAGAGGAGATCTTTTTAGGAAAGAGCAACCTGAGCTTAACTATGATTAGATTAACCAAAATTCAGAAGAAAAAGACTCAGCTGAGAGATTGCCCATTTGTTGAAGCATCCTTCTCTAGCAGAAAGACCAGTATTTCCAGATTCCTGCTACTTGCTCTGGAAACTAAAGCTTAGAGATGGGACCTGACTTGGTCAGGACCACAGAGCTGGTCAGAGGCAGTCAACTCTAGAAGTTTTGCCTCTATGGCATTTTCCTGAAGTTACTGTTCTCAGATCACTTCAAGATTGTTTTGTTTACATGTTATTTACTGAACATATATTATTTTAAAATCAACTTTAAAAATAAATTAGCTTTATCAAAAGCAATAATACCCATTATATCACAGGTCTGGTGGGCTATTTTATATATACATTTTCAATATGTATCAAAATAAATATATTATTAAAATTAATTGGATTAAAGCACAGTCTGATAGTATACGTGCCAAACTATATGTTTGGTAAGGGGTTAGAGAAATGGAAAAGAAAATGTTGTTTGAGCTATTTTTGTGTGTACAAACATGAATCATTTTTACACTTTAAAAAGTAAATAACAATAAAAATAATAATAATAATGTGGTCTAGCAGTGACTACTATACCCCCAAATTAAGCCCTCCCATTATAGATTCCTAGTAGGAATTAAAACTTGACACAAGTCTTTTTAGCACAATTAACAATATATATTTAAGGTTTTAAAATTGTCACACCTTTTGTCCCCCATTCCTCCCCTAAGAATCTATCCTAAGGGACCAATCAGAAATGGAGAAAAAACGTATACAAAAAAATGGCACAGGTAAAGTGAGTAATTGAAAATAACTTGTGATTAAGAAAGAGAAGAGAAATGGTAAATAAATAAGAATATATCCCCCCTATGATGTAGTAGGCAGCTTAAAATTGTTAGTAAGATTTTGTAATTAAATGGAAAAATGGCCTCCTGCTAGGTAAAAGACCTGGATACAAAATTATGATCACTGATTATTTCTTATAACACACACACACACACACACACACACACACACACAAATCACCTTGAAAGGAAATATACCAATGTGTCAATAGTAAATTGACCTCTCATAAAAAATTTAGAAAATGTGGAACTTATATATAATCTATATGTTATATAATTATATATAAACCATATATACCTATGTGTCTATACATACACACACACACATATATACTGATATGGAGTTGACTGCTTTGTTTGAACTGAATTGTTGATTACCTGTTTAAGTATTTTAAAACCTTTTTAAAAAATATTTTATTTATTTATTTGACAGACAGAAATCACAAGTAGGCAGAGTCAGGCGGCGGCAGGGGAGGAGGGGAGGGTCCCTGCTGAGCAGAGAGCCCAATGCAGGGCTCAATCCCAGGACCCTGAAATCATGACCTAAGCGGAAGGTAGAGGCTTAACCCACTGAGCTACCCAGGTGCCCCTTAAAAACATTTTAAAGTTAAATGATAGAATCTTCTTTTATGTGTCTTGTTATTATAAATGAGGTTCAAAGAGCTAATTAATATTGTTAATAAATTAGTGGTACAGTAACTGTTTTCAGGAAAATAGTCTAATTTGCTTTTCACAGGGTCAATAAGAAGATCTGAGTGGGCATTTTGAGTATATTTTATATATGAGGAAATTTAAGACCAAAAAGATTAAACGATTTAACCTAAGGTCTTCCAAAGCTAATGGTGTAAAGAAAACTAAAATCCAGGTCTCATAACTTCTTATTCTTGTATTTTGAAAACTAGAATTCTACTATACTCTCAAAATATTATCAAATATTATTAAAATAAAGTTACAAATGGCTAGTATGAAATTCAACTTCATCAGTTATGAACATGAAAGCTATGGCACTCAACTACAAGTTGACAGAAATATATAGTGCATTGAGTGTGTATTTACATTTGCCAGTTGTTAAGATAATTCCCAGTTGTGGAGGATATGGAAAAACAGACCCTTTGGTTCTCTGTTGGTGGGACTATGACAAGTTTCAATCTTTCTGGATATATTTAAAGTCTTTAACCCAGAAACTTAACTTTTAGAAACTGACCTAAGTACTCATGACTGTTATCAAAAATTTATGTACAAGGAGGTTCACTGTGGCATTAATACCCAACAAGTGATTGGTTAAAAAAAAATTATGTTCTTCTTTGTAAAAAAAAAAAAAGAAAGAAAAAAATATATACGCATATATATATATAGCTATCAAATTCTGTAATAAATATTAAATGACATTGAAATATTTACATGATTTTTTTGATAAGAGAAAAACAGATTTCAAAACAGTATATATAGCATTATTCCACATGTGTATGTGAGTATGTGTGTTTATGTGTGTATTGAGCATTGAAAACAGATTAGAAAAGTATAATGAAAGTGTTAATAGTTTTTTCCAGGTGATGTAATTTTTCTAGGTGATGTAATTATGGGTATATATTTTCTCACTGTGGCTTCTCAGATTTTTTTTTTTTAAGAGAGCGGGGAGGGAAGGGAGAAGAGAAAAGGGAGAATGGGAGAATCTTTTTTTTTTTTTTAATTCCGTTAGCCAACATATAGTACATCATTAGTTTCAGATGTAGAGTTCAGTTATTCATCAGTTGTCTGTAACATCCAGGGTTCATCACATCAGCGCCCTCCTAATGCCCATCGCCCTGCTATCCTCATCCCCCCCACCCACTTCCCCTCCAGCAACCCTCAGTTAAGGGTCTTTCATGGTTTGTCTCCCTGCGTGAGGGAGAATTTTAAGCAGGCTCCACATCCAGCACAGGACCCGACGTGGGGCTCAATCCCATGACCCTGAGATCATGACCTGAGCTAAATTCAAGAGTCAGAACCTTAACTGACTGAGCCACCCCAGAGCCCTAACTTCTCAGATTTTTAAACATTTCTACAATGAATGTATCTTTTTTGGAGTTAGAACGAAAAAAACTGTAGAACTTGCAAGTAAATTTTGCCAGCACAGAATTTCTCTTATGTCATAATCACTGACTGAACCAAATGTTTGTCTAATGTGTAAAAGAAATTTAATTGTAAGTTTTCATTAATCATTATTTTAAAACATACACATCTTGAAGTCCTTGCATATATTCATTTGATTTCCTAAACAGCCTTTACTCAAGAGTTCAATGTTCAGATTTTGGTTACTAACTGCCAGCATCAAACTGACTTGACTTTTTATCCACTAACCACTAACCCTGGACTGACCCCTTGTAGATTTCGTGTTAATTGTCCTTTCACCATAATGTAGAATCTATACATACTCTCTCCTATCTACTAGGGCGAGGTTTGATTTCCCTGCAAGCTGCTAAGATCAATGTTTCATAAAAGTTGAGTATTGGCTGCATGTTTTTTTAAGTATCTAAAATGCAGAACAAGTTTACTCTTTAGTATCCTTCTAATGTTTATCCTGAAAATTTGCTCATTTCAAGGAGCATGTTTTAAGTAAGTATTTATTGATTTAATGTTCAGAAGAAAGACAAAACCAAATCCAGCAATGTACTTCTACTCACTAGTTTCCAGCTCCTGCTCTTACTAATGATGACCTTGGACTCCATGCATCAGTTTCTATATCTGTAAAAGAAGAACAATTAAATATTTATAAGATTGCTATGAAGCTTTTTTTTTAAATGCAGATAAAGAACATGGGGGTTTTCAAGTGTAAACTAATATGATCCAAGTCTATAAAGCTTCACTGTGAGATGGCATAGATGAAGGAAAAGCTCCAAAGTCAAAAGACAGGTCTTTAGTCTAGAAATTCAAAACCAAAATAGGCACCCCTGTCAAAAATTAATCCATTACTATTTAAACAAAATTTAAAAATCAACAATTACTAATGAAAAACCCAAACAAATTAATTGTATCTAAATTCTCCTATTACTACTTACTTTCTGCTTGCTTGTTCCATTTGTTTTTTGCTAGAACTCAGCTACCAGACTGAGTTATTGCCAGAGGTTTTCTAAAAATGGAACAGAAAGTCTTAAAATCAAGAGTATTTTGTTTATTGAGATATCAAATGAAGAAATAGTTGTATACGTTCAGAAAAATTCATACAGTGTGGGAATTGTTATAATAAATACAAATAAATAAACTACAGCAAAGGGGGAACCTTATTTTCTTTCATTTTCCTGTAAATTGTATAGAGATCACTACTATTCTCTGGCTTAGCTTCTGGATCAGCAATGTTCTGTTGGAGCACAGTTTGAAAAGCACTATCTATTCCAGATGAGAAAATGGTCTCATGAAAAAATGCTCAAGATCACATACCAAAGTTACTGAAGATCCACACCTACTCAATTTCTTTTCATGGCAATTTCAACTACATGCAATTTGCCTATCCTAGCAAAAGAGATTTTTTTTTTGAACTGGTATTGAACCTCAGTTTTCTCCTTTTCTTGGTTCCTTCTCTCCCTCTCTCTCTTTCCCTTCCTTCATAAGTTTTCCCAGAAATGAGATTTTACACTTTACATAACCAACAATAATTAACAGCTTCGTCAACCAATAAATAATTTTTACACTTTCTCTAAATTATTGTGATAACTTTCAGTCCATTTCATCTTTTTTATAAACTCAGAGGATTAGCAGAGCAGTTAATTAAGTTGTCCATATATCAACATGTTTTCTTCCTTGAGAATGTTTAGGGGTTTTCTCCACTTTTTCCTTCTCATCATTCAATCTAGAAGGGTTTTTATAGGCTTAGACTCAGGGGACAAAAAAAAAAAAAAGACCAGGAGGCATAAGGCTTTCACATGGAAAATTGTAATTCTGCTTTCATTTAATTTAAAGATATAAATGGAGAATCAGTGCTGTTCAGCATATCAGGGATCATAGAAAAGTTGATTCTTCTGGTCCTTTTGCATTGCTTCTCTGCATCTACATCATGCAACATTCACAAAGGACTTATTTCTGTTATTGAAAAAGGAGATTTGCCAGTGCCCTCTCATCTGACTTATGACAGAGGACTGAATTTGAAATCAGTAGAGACTTTTCTTTTTTTCTTATTCTTTTTTTTTTTTTTTTTTTTTTTTTTTTTAAGAAATGGAGAGAAAGAGAGAGGGGTTGAGGTAGGGAGAGGGAGGGAATCCCAAGAGAAATCGCACAAACCTGAGATCATGACCTGAGCTGAAACTGTCGGACACTTACTGAGTGAGCCACCCAGGTGCCCCAGTTGAGGCTTTTTAAGTGTCATAAACGTGGAATTGTAGTATCAGTTTGGTAACTGAGTTAATTCTGTGGATACTAAAACTGGAAGATAAAGCATATGACATGGAAAAAGGAAAGCAATAGTGATTGTTATTACAGTTTCATTTAACTATAAACCTGAATGTAGCCAGGCTCTACTAGGTGCTCCTGTCCCATTCACTGAGTAGATTGCAAAATCCAAGACCTATCCAGCTGTCACCTCCTCAATTTAGAAACCTAAGCCCTCCTCAGGCAAAGGGATATGGTGTTTGTAAGAGAAGATGCACAGATTTTGTCTGGAGGCTGGGAAAAGCCCTAACACACCAGATCAGTGATGGGAATCTCTGATATCTGTAAGTGACCCTCATAAAGCATTTATCACATACATTTTTTTTAAGATTTTATTTATTTGACAGAGAGAGAGAGAGAGATCACAAGTAGGCAGAGAGAGAGAGGGGGAAGCAGGCTCCCTGCAAGGAGCCCGATACAGGACTCGATCCCAGGACCCCGAGATCATGACCTGAGCTGAAGACAGAGGCTTAACCCACTGAGCCACCCAGGTGGCCCTATCACATACATTTTTAAAAATATATTCCTCACAATTTATGACATGAGGATTATTTCTTCTGTTTTCTATTTGGAGAAATCAGGGCTCAAAGTTCAGTGACTTGCTCAAGATCATTCAATGAGCCCTGGGACTTGAACTTAAGACTTCTGATTTCAGATAGCACCTTCTTTCCTAATTGTCAAGTGTTAAATTACCAATATAACATAGTAATATATTTTTTGCATCATGTCTATAAATATACCTTCATATATTTATATTTCCTGATTATAAAATAGGTATTGTAGCAAATTTAGCAAATACAGAAAAGTTAAACAAAAGAAAAAATAATACGTAGTCTAAAAATACAGAGAGAACTGCTGTTAACTCTTTCCTCTGTATTTTTTCCCCTTTTTGATTCGATAGTTGATATCCTTTGCTTGTTTTTTATTGGTAGGATTGTATGTCTGTGGTTATTTATTTATTTATTTTAAAGATTTCATTTATTTATTTGACAGAGAGATCATAAGTAGGCAGAGAGGCTGGCAGAGAGAGACAGGGAAGCAGGCTCCCCACTAAGCAGAAAGCCCAATGCAGGGCTTAATCCCAGGACCCTGAGATCATGACTTGAGCCAGGACCCTGAGATCATGACCTGAGCCGAAGCCAGAGGCCCAACCCACTGAGCCATCCAGATGCCTCTATATGTTTGTGTTTTTACAATAATTTGTGATGTCACTTTATAGAATAAGGATATTAACCCCTTATATTATAGAAAAAATATTTTTCTTAGTTTTTACTTTTAACTTTGAAAATACTGCTTTTTCAACATACTGAGATTAAAATATTTGTATTCAAATTTATCACTCATTTTCTTTGGCCTTCCGCCATTGGTATAAAATTAGAAAAGACTTCAAAATCCCTAATGGGACAACTACTTATGTACATGGGTGTTTTTCCCCTACGAATATCAAGAGTTTTAGTTTCACATTTAATTGTACAACCTCTGTATAATTTATTTTAATATGTGGTTTGAGGTAGGGATCAAACAATTCCCAAATAATTAACCAATTGTCATAGTATTGTTAAAAACATCCTTTCTTTACCCACTTAATTGAAAGATTACCTTCATTACAGCAAATGTGTCTGTTTTATTCTTGGTCCTAATTTTCTCTTTTATTATCAGATTTATTCCTTTAAACTGGAAAAGATCACAATATTGCTTAGGTTTTATTAAATATTTGAGCAGCATTTCTCTCTCCATATATGTAAGTAGTAATTTAGACATATATGTGTAAATTTATATTATATGTAATAATTTATATGTATATATATAAATGTACATAAATGCAATGTTTATATGCATATTTGTATGTATAAGTGTAAAACATATGTACATATTTATACATATATGTGTGAATTTATATGTAATTTAACTTAGTTCCAATTCCTTCAGTAGGTACACAGGTTATTGTTTCATCTATGACTTCTTTATAATTTTACAAAACATAGATAATGTAGATACATTATTGGGTTACCAGTCCATTCAAAACTTTACATCAGTTTATTTTCTTTTTTTGTTTGGTTTTTATTTTCTTTTGTTTTTTGGGGTTTTTTTTGGCTCTTTTCTTAAAATAGATTCAGATCTGAGTCTAATATCTTAAATGACTACTCACTGTTTTAATTCAGTGAAAGAAAATAAAAGATTTAAATAAACAAGAGGATTTGACAATAGAAAACACAAACACAACCTCAGAAATAAAAATAAGAAGTCAGAAATCAAACTGTAGAGTTAATATATTTGTGTCAACTTTCAGAGTAAGTGTTAATGGATAAAGGTTCTCTATTGGGATATGAAGAATCTCATGCTATTAAAGCAAATTAATAACCATAAACTTTATTCAGGTTGAGTAAATGGGTTGTACAATTCCTCTACATCCTGTTTGCTATCTGAGGGTTGGAAAATCTGTCAGTTTCCAGAAGGAGATGTGTTAAACAACACGATGGTCTAAGAAACAAAAATGCAAACAGCTATTTAAATAGGTTGCAAGTAAAAGTAAATGATCAGGAGTTTTTGGAAATCAAAGGAAGTAACCAGAAATCAGAGAAGTGTTATCAGAAACAAATTAGGAGAAAATATAGTAATATCGGACAAAATAAAATTCAAGATTAAAATACTAAAATGAAAAAGGAAACATTTTAATTGGTAAAAGGAGTAATTCATCATTTTTGTACCTAATAATATAGTTTCTAAATATGTGAGGTATAATTTGTTATATCTACAAGGAGAAGTTTACAAAACTATAATGATAATTGTAGATTTTTGACAGGCCTCACCAAAAAATGACAAATTAAGTGGCCCTCAAATACAAAAGGATATGGAGGAATTGAATAACACATTCATTAAACTTGACTGTAGATGTATGTGTAGAACTGCGTGCCTGATATTCTTTTTCAATACCCATGGAGCAGTTACTAAAAATGACCAGTCATTCAGCCACAAAAATAAAAACTCTATAATATCAATAAGATTGAAAGCAAAATACAGATCAGAGTACACAAAAACTATAAATAAACTGAACAGAAACACACACACAAACTATTTACTGAAAAACTTTAAAATACCTTTCATAATATCTTTGGTTAAAAAAAATCAAGCTGAAACTACAGACTATTCAAATAGAACAACACTGAGAATACTATATATGAAAACTTATGTGATGTGACCCAGTTTTAGCAAAATAAAAGTTAATATCTTCAAGTGTATTAATTAGAAGCAGAACATATTTAAAATACACAAACACTTTGAATTGAAGGAGTTACAAATCCTTTACCAATTTTTTTTTTTTTTTTTTTTTTTTTTTTTTTTTTTTTTTTTTTTTTTAAAGATTTTATTTATTTGTCAGAGAGAGAGAGAGGGAGAGTGAGCACAGGTAGATAGAATGGCAGGCAGAGGCAGAGGGAGAAGCAGGCTCCCTGCCGAGCAAGGAGCCCAATGTGGGACTCGATCCCAGGACGCTGGGATCATGACCTGAGCCGAAGGCAGCTGCTTAACCAACTGAGCCACCCAGGCGTCCCTACCAATTTTTTTTTTTAAGTAGAATGTATTGCGTGTTAAAAGCAGAACTCTATAAAAATTAAGAAGTAAGTTTTATCAATTAAACTCTCAACAGAAAAGTCAGATAAGTCTGATAAAAGAACATAAATATATAACATTAAGATAAGGAAAGAAACATAACTACAGAGGAGATTAAAAAGTTATGAGACTATTATATCAATAAAATTGAATTTCTTAGGTGAAAAGGATAATTTTCCAAAAATCCATATAATAATGAAAATTGACTCAAGAGAAAGGAGAAAAGAAAAATAAACCAATTACCACAGAAAAACAGAAAGCATAGTTAAATCCCCAACTCCCACTGCAGAGGCACTAAGTAAACTATTATGCCTTATAGAGATGATAATTTTTGTTTGTAAAATATATGTATGTACTTTTTAATTTATCTTTAACTTCTTTTTATTATAAAGTAATAGACATTCATGGAAAAAATTTAAAGAATACCAAAAGTTCTAGACATCAAAGTATAAGTCCTGTGCTGTTTAAAGATTTTGTACTCATTTTTTGGTCTTATTATTACTCTATAACCCCACAATCCAAACAAGCAAACCAAATACAGAAATGAAAGCTTATATCAATATTACTTGTAAATATAAATGCAAAGCTTCTGAACAACGTATTTCATATAAAAATCCAACAGTGCATCAAAGAAGTAATTCACCATGACTAAATAAGGTTATCCCAGAAAAGCAAGGATGCTCAAAACCAGGAAATCTATTGAGGTAGCTCATTACATTAACAGAACACAGTAGAATTACCATGTGATCATCTTGACAGATGCCAAAACAAGTTGTTAATAAAATTTAATATCCATTTCTGATTACAAACAAAACAAAATAAAACAAAATTGAATTTTCAGTAATTCACAACTAGAAGAGTACTTTTTTCATTATCAGGATATCTACCAGGAAATTACAGCAAAACTTACTACTACTGAAATATTAAAAGCATTCTCATTAAGATCAGGAATTAAAAAAGAAAATACCTGTTATTCACTGATACAATTCAACATTTGACTGAGGTCTTGGCCTTTGAGATAATTTAAGAAATTTTAAGAGTAAATATGAGATAGATTGAGACCAAACCGTCATCATTTGTGAATGCAAATTAGAAACTCTCAAACAATCTTAAAAATGAATAGAACTCAGAGTTCAAGAAAGGAACTGAGGGGGCACCTGGGTGGCTCAGTGGGTTAAAGCCTCTGCCTTCGGCTCGGGTCATGGTCCCAGGGTCCTGGGATCGAGCCCCACATCAGGCTTTCTGCTCAACAGGGAGCCTGCTTGCTCCTCTCTCTCTGCCTGTCTCCTCTGCTTACTTGTAATCTCTGTCTGTCAAATAAATAAAAATCTTAAAAAAAAAAAAAAGGAACTGAGAACAAGGGAAATATACAAAAATCTATTCATTTTCCCATATGCCAATAATATCTAAATAGGTTTGGATGCATTCAGTTTCAGTTAGAGAATGTTGAGTTAAGGTTTAAATCCTATTTCCTGAAAAGGGAATCCGTTCATTGGTATGTTCAGTGGCTCAGTAACGTTTTCAGGGACCAAGACACTATCTTTCTGCTACATCATCTCAACACACTGCTTTATTTTTGTTTTCACGTGGCCATATTATGGTTTATCCCAAACAGGTGTTGCACCTGCTCATCAGCATCGAAAGTTAGAGGAAAGAATGGGGGCAGGAGCAAAGGGGGTTTTACTTGTATTGAGGAGTAAGTATTATCAGACTTTCTCTCTTCACGCATTCTATAATACTAGATAACATGGCCAGCGTTGATGGCGAAAGTGTTAGAGAAAATGAGCGTGTGGTAAAAGCGCAATCATTTAGATTAACCGTGGCTGGCTTAGACCTTATCATGATTCATCCTCTGGGAATGGGCATATAGCAGACCCCAAATGAAATTAGGACCCCAAATAAAATTAGCAAGAAAGGAGTTATCAGAAGCTACTCGGTAGATGACGCACAGGGTATGTCACTGTACCATTTAGAAAATACAATGGGGATGGAAGATCCCAATCACCCAGATGACAATTTTTAAAAACATCTATAATGTAGCTAAAATAAATAATGAAATGTGCAAAACCCATGTGATGATATTTTAAAATCTTACTGAAAGAAACTAAGACTTATGACATGAAAATGGAGAGATCCATTGCATTTTTACATGAAAAACTTTAATATTGTTGACTCCCTTTAAAGAGTTTTATTTTTATTTATTTGACAGAGAGAGAGAGAGAGATATCAAATAGGCAGAGAGGTAGGCAGAGATGGGGGGGGGGAGGAGGCTCCCTACTGAGCAGAGAGTCCGATGTGGGGCTCGATCCCAGGACCCTGAGACCATGACCTGAGCCAAATGAAGGCAGAGGCTTAACCCACTGAACCACGCAGGGGCCCTGTTGATTCCCTTTATAATGATCTACAAATCCATAGTAGTCCCAACCAAAATGGCCTTTTTTCTCACCTTGATAACTGATTCTAAAGCTTACCTATAAGAGGAAATTATCATTTTCAAAAATAAGACTAGTATGAAGCCTAATGCCTCATCATATATCATAAAATTTATTATACAGATACAGTGACAAGAGTTGAATACAAATTGAATACAGGATGGAACACAATTTAAAAAATACAAAATCCAAAACCAGCCTATGTACATGTGAGGGTTAGTATATAATAAATACAGTATTTCAGATCAGTTGGAAATAATCAATTATTTCAGATTTAATTTTGGAAACATGTTTCTACTTGGGAAGAAATAGTTATATTCCCTTCTCACACGATGTAAAAAATAAATTCCAGATGGATTAAAATTATAAACACGAAAAAACAAAAAACTGTAACATACTGGGACTCATGGGGAAATATTTTTACAATCCTGGGTGTGAAAAGATTTTCGAAAATGTCATAGATTGTCCAGTTAATTTACATAATAAATTTCATTGGTGAATAAATTTAAAAGACAAATGACAGACCTGCAGAAGATAAGACAGACCTGCAGAAGATATTTTCAACATATATGACAAAAATAAATATTATCTGCAGAGTTCCAATGATTCAATAAGAAAAAAACAATCTAGGGACACCTGGGTGGCTCAGTCAGTGCAGCTGCCTGCTCAGTGGAGAGTCTGCTTCTCCTTCTGCCCCTTCCCCCTGCTTATGCCCTCTCTCATTCACGTTTTCTCTCTCAAATAAAGAAATAAAATCCTTAAAAAGAAAAGATAATCCATGTTTTAAAAATGGACATAGAGTATCATCAAACAATCCACAGAAGGCATACAAAATAGGCAAAATGCATATGAAAAAGGTATTACATCTCAAATAATCATGGAAATGAAACTTATAATAATTTCATTCATCAGATTGTCAAATATCTTTTCAACTTGTGCTATCCAGTGTTGACAGGGACATACACGTACTGAGTTTGTGGAAATGCAAATCTGTACAGTGGGTTGGTAGACAATGGAGTGATAACTAAAAGAATTTAAAATATTCATAGCTTTCTGACACAAAAATCTCTATTTCTAAGAATTTATCCTATAGGAATATTTGCATATGTGAACAAAGTTGTTTGCTGTAGTTTTGTTTCCTTTTGAAAATGAAAAATTATCCAATTTTTTAAAATTTAAATTCAATTAGCCAAGGTATAGCACATCATCAATTTCTGATATAATGTTCAATGATTCATTAGTTCCCAGTTCTCCTCATATCACGTGTCCTCTTTAACTCCTGCAACCCAGTTACCCAGTCCCCCCCCCCCCCACCTCCCTTTTCACAACCCTAAGTTTGTTTCCTGGAGTCGAAAGTCTCATATGGTTTGTGTAGCATTGTTTTTAATCAAAGAAAATCTGAAGCTACTTAAATACCCAACAATAGTGGAATTATTTTATAAATTATAGCATATAAGTTTACACTATTACAAATTTTTATGTTTTCATTACAATTGAGATAGACCTATTTGCATCATTACATTAAAAATTGTTGTATTTATTTTTTAAATGCTACCTTCTTAATATTAAATATTATAGTATTAATGCTATGTTTATATATCATATATGCATGTAAATGCATAGAACAATACTTAAAAGGGTGCTTTTACACATCATTTCTTATGGATCAGAGCATATTAATGCAGGGATTGGCAGGCTTGGGCAAAAAGCTATAAAAGAGCTTTAATACTTCAGTCTGTGTATTGCTAAATTTAAAATTTTCAAAAAAAGCTTGTAGCATGTGTTTTTGCAATTAAAAATGTCTTAAAAGGGACATCTTAGTATTTGACTGAGACAGACTAAATCTCAAATCTAGGTATATATCCCCTAATCATTGTATGACTTGAATGACTTTTAAGTTCTCAGAGACTCAATTTCCTTATCTACAAATTAGGTTAAATAATACTTACTTCATAGATGGGTTAACAAATCACATGAGATTATGTAGGAAAACACCTGGCCCATAGAAGGTGCTCAGAATGTTCATTTTTTAAATGGCTAAGGTTAGAGATAAATAAATTGCAGTCTTTTTCATTTGCTTTTCTTATTTAGGCTTGAAGGAAGCATGTTGGATCAAGTGGATATTTTCAAGCATTTGGACTTGAAATTTTCATGAAAAGATGGCAAATCTACATTTTGAGATGAATTAAATATTCAACTGTTTATCATTCATTTATTTATAAAGTGAGTATGGTACTATTTACTATAGGGCAGTGTGCTGTGCGCTTGGAGGTATACAGATTAAAAGAGCCATTCCTGGGGTGCCTGGGTGGCTCAGTGGGTTAAGCCGCTGCCTTCAGCTCAGGTCATGATCTCGGGGTCCTGGGATGGAGTCCCGCGTCGGGCTCTCTGCTCAGCGGGGAGCCTGCTTCCCTCTCTCTCTCTCTCTCTCTGCCTGCCTCTCCATCTACTTGTGATTTCTGTCAAATAAATAAATAAAATCTTTAAAAAAAAAAATAGAGCCATTCCTTCCTATTGAAGAGCTTGAAGTTAGCCTTAATTTAATGTTTCCAGTTTAGTGAGATAAATCCAATTCTAGAGACATTTATAAATGCTAAGGATATAGAAAAGAATACTGCTGAGAAATTGCAGAATCAGAGAATGTTTGAATTGAGTAAGACCAAGAGATCATTTATTCAACTTCCCATCCAATGTAAGAATTCCTTTCATAATATTCTTGGAAGACTAAGACAGTTTCTGCCAGAGTAATAATGATTTATTGAATGTTTACTACTGTCCCAGATACTATCCTAACTCTTCATAAACATTGTCTTGGTTTAAACATCAAAACAAAACTGAAAGCTAGTTAGCACCATATGTAATTTACAGACAGAAACTGAGACCCAGAGAGGTTAAGTAATTTGGCTGAGGTCACACAGCTAATTCACAGCTAATTCAAATTGAAATTTGAACCCAAGTCAGCCTTATCTCAGAAACTGTGTTCTTAATCTGAGCCACTACACCCTATTGTTTTTACAGCTGGGATATTTCCAGCGATATGAAAACAAATATATTAAAAATCTGTTGTTCTACTTCTTATACAGTTTTTCTCTATATAATGCTCGAATTGGTCTTTTTCTTTCTTTCTTTTTAAAGATATTATTTATTTGAGAGAGAGTGTGAGAGAGCTAACAAGTAGGTGGCAGGAGGGGCAAAAAGAGAGGGAGAAACAGACCCCCCAAGGAACAGGCAGCTCTATGTGAGGCTTGGTCCCAGGACCCGGGACTCATGCCTGAGCCAAAGGCAGTCATTCAACGGACTGAGCCATCCGGGGGGGCCCTGTGGAATCTGTCTTCTAATAACAACAGTTCCTTATTTCAGTGAGTATCAAACAACACCTGTAGTTAATTGGACTTGCCAAGGATATTAAAATCTTTCGGACATGGTTTCTATCCTCAAACAGCTTATTATCTTGCTTTTTCTGTTTGGAAAATCATGAAATGCCTGTTCTCTTTTATAAGCACACCTTCCAAAAGTTGGTAAACAAATCCATCCCCCAACCCATCTAAGTAAATACTACTCAACTTCTGACTGAATTTGTTGTTATCCCACACTAAAAATCCTTGGTTCCTTCACCTGTTGCTGGATTTCCAGAGGCTCTCCATCTCAATTCTCTCTCTCCAAATGTGTATTTGATCCTGTCCTTGAAAGATGGGGTATTGAACACAAACAGTATACTGCTGATGGTAGTACAGAGGGAGTTTAACGGACTTTCATTTGAGTATTGACTTCAATTAATATTTGCAACAATGGTTCTACCTTTTGATAACAATCATGTTATGTAGTTATATTAGGTCAACTTAATACCACTCAGTTCCCTCACATTTTTATTTTAACAAATATTCACCTACCCATCCAGGCCTTGGTTTTTTCCTTCACTTTGAACTTGTGAAATAGAAGTTTTAATCTTTTACATTTAATTCTTACATCAAGATTTTATTTATTATCTTTGTTAATACAATCTTTTAAGCAATAACTGGTCTACCATTTCAGACTGCCAAATTGTTTTTCAGTCTTGATATTGTTTTCCATTTTATTAGGTATTTCACCCAGCTTTATGGAATCCCCAATCCTCAAAGCCCAATGTTTTTGTGATCTCTTTGAAGATTCAAGGCAAAGGAGGGAGTTTTGAATTATGTTACTAATGACCTCTTCCAAGTTGGAGTAGATTCATTAATCAATCCTTCTTTGTTATCATTGTTCAATCAATCTTCCTTTGTTATCATTGTTCAAGCAGAGATGAATTCACTTAGCTAAGTTAGCATCTGTTATATTATATTATGAGGAGCAGAAAACATGTTCTTGAAATTAGGATACGTTACATGCATGGTATTTTCCTGTACTTGTTAATTTGGTCTGATTTATTCTTATTGAACCCATACTGGATCCAATAATCACTGTATTCTTTCCTAAATGCTTTCAAATAATTTATCTCAACCACCTACTACTACCTCTTTCTTTTTTATTTCTCTTCAAGTTATACAAAGGATTCAGGTCAACTTATTTTTAAAAATTCAGTAAAAAGAGGAAAATAGTTAAAGAAATGGGAGCAAGAGTAAAAATGATTAGAAAGGGAATTGCAGTAATTTAACAGTAATGCATGGCACAGACTTCTCCCTACTCGTGTGTTTGGGGCAGGCCGGAACAGGTGAGACACAGTATTAGTGATGAGGCACTCAGAAGACAACAGCAAGGTTTTGGCTGTTTATGTTTGGTTTTAAACATTTAAGAGAGCCATTACATCTGTGGATTTACCTGCAACCCTTCAACAGGGCAGAGGGATAATATCAAATCCTGATTGGATAAGAGCAGTTCTAGAACGGCCAAAGCAATGCTATCTGTGTGGGCATGTTTTTCTCTGGTCTGACCTCATCCAGGACAACCCAGAGAACCAGAGGGTAGGAAATATTGCTTGTGCTTCAGGCAATTCTCTATTAATGGCATTGCTTGCAACCATGTTTTTTATTTGTTTGGAATAGCTGGGCTCTCTAGTGAGAACTTTGTTTAGATCATCTGTGTCGCCGGTTAAAGGCATATCTATGTGAATAAGTTCTCTATAGAAAGTTAAGAAACTATACTAAGAAGTGGTTTATCATCTATTTAATTAAGGCCCATTGGTTATCAAAGTTAGAAGTATAGCTTCTTGAGATAATGACAGTAGCTCACTGATGAACTTAGGAATAATTTCATTTTAATGAGATATTTACATAGACTTGCATATTATTAAAACATAGAAATATTAATATTTATTTCAGCCAGATGAAATCTTCTTGGTACTAGGTGGATTTAAATAATAAATTTTAAAATAAAAAGAATTTGCTATTGATAATATTTATATTTCTATTTCAATAATTTTCTTTTTGTTTTTTCTGTCCTGTTTTCAGTTTCAGCAGAAACCAAAAAAATTTCCAGAAATTTCTGGATGCAAACAAGGGAGCAGAGTGTTATCCTTTCTAATATTTATTGAGCCATATTTTATTATTCTTAAGACATGTTAAATATTGTTAAAAAATAATCTCTCACCTAGTGTATATTTTCTCCCACTTTAGCAAGTGCTTAAGAATAGTACCACTTGGGGCACCCAGGTGGCTCAGTCTTGGGCATCTGACTCTTGATTTCAGCTCAGGTCTTGGTCTGAGGGTTGTGAGATAGAGCCTTGCCTAGGCATCCATGCTGAGCATGGATCCTGCTTAAGAGTCTCACTCTCTCCATCCCTCTAAAAATAAATAAATAAATAAAATTTTAAAAAATAAAAATTTAAAAAGAAAGAAGAATACCACTTGGTCATCTGCCCAAATAGCTTATAGTTGAACAAGAAACAGAGTCCAACCTACTCTGTTCACTACCTACCTAGTTCACTACCAAGTGTGTGAACAGCGCTACCATGATCAGTTATGCACTGTCCTCCATAGCAGATGTCCATATTTATGCAGCCTACCTCTGGGTTCACATATAGCAGTGATGAAGATTCCTTGGCTTGCAGACTGCTTCCCACTTCAAGTACCCATGCTTCTCTGTTTCTCTGCCTAGAGACCTTTGCTAGCACTGAAAAACATGCACAAGGTAACCTGGGACATGCTAAATATTTACTTCCCCAGGTGGGAAACTCTCAACCAATGAGTCTGTGAATATCTCCCCCAGCACGACCATCCCGACAATGCTGAAGCCATATCCTTCATGCTTCCTCAGAGGGTCGCTGTGAAACTGAGCCAGTTGCCCATAGCAATAACATGCTTATTAATACACCCTCTTTCTGTCTCCCTCAAATCCTTGTCTCAAAAAAACCACAAAGTAAGATATCCTCTTTCACCACCTCTATTGAAATTTCATTGGACTTGATTTCAAGTAAGCAGCTCCCTAGAGGGAGAGGGGGAGCCCTATCTGTAGCTCAGGTGAGGTAACAATGGAGTGGAAGGAAGATGGTGTTATGGAAAAAACATGGAAGTGGGAACCAGAACATCTAGCCTATGACCTCTAATCAAATCTCAGTCCCCATCAAACTCAATGTTTTGCTTTGTCTTTGAATATACTATTTGGTTGTTCTCGGATTCTCTTGATTCTCCTCCAATCTCACAACCACACACTCTGTCTTCTTTGCTGGGCGCTCATCAACTTCCCATCACGGTCTCTTAGAGAGAGCTAAGCTCAGTTCCCACACTCCTTCCTTTGGTTGTCTAAACCCAATACACATGCAGTGAACAATGAAAGAACCCAGCTATAAATCAGGAGAGGCTGGCCTACAAGATCTCTCATCTCCCTTTCACTCAAATATCACATGACTTTAGTTGACTATGAAAGTATAAAAGACATGCTATAACTTGTTCATCAGAGGAAAGCTTTTCACTATCTTTATTAATCTCCAAAAACCGCCTTTCTCACATTTCTCCATTCATTGGGGAATATCTCTTAGAATGCAGAAGCTGATATGTACTCATCATCTTATATCTTCCCCATCTATCTTAATTAATTACTGTTTCATTTCTAATCTGAGAAATTATTTACAAAACGATAACATATCTACCTAAAGCTTATAGACCTGTCGTTGTTCTTTTCAGTCTTTGCTTTAAGCTGAAATCCAGGTTTTTTCAAATTTATCAAAACGTGAAAACCTGCCAGGAAATCTGCCAGGATGAAGACTGGATTTTATTCTTTCATAAATCCCCCTTCAATCCCAAGTGCAACTGGTGATTGACTATACAACTTCATTTTTTTAGGACCTTCCTTTTCTTAGTATGATTTTGACCTAGTCATTTCTTTTGTAAATTCTTGCCCTTTTTTTTTTTTTTTTTGGTAGTTCCGAAGTG
Organism: Mustela nigripes; assembly: GCF_022355385.1. Taxonomy (NCBI): domain Eukaryota; kingdom Metazoa; phylum Chordata; class Mammalia; order Carnivora; family Mustelidae; genus Mustela; species Mustela nigripes. The sequence continues at coordinate 25,283,576 of NC_081565.1, forward strand.
TTTTATGATTATTTGCCAGGCTGAACTGAGATCTTATTGGTTCTTATTTTCTAAATATCCCATGATTCATTTCATACTTAAAATGCAGAAAATAACAAATACTAAAAATATGTTAGAAACAAAGAACTCCGAATAATGATAAGGCATGTGTTGGACCTTTTGTGAAAATTATGGTTCCCTGTTTTTTTGAGGACCTCAATGTCTCTTTATTCCTGGGGTGATTTTGGTGTAAATTGTCACATGTGGAGACTTCCGGGAAGGTTTTGAAAATCTTCGTGGATTTTCAACAGGATAGAAGTGGCCAGGGTAAGTGGAGGAGAGAATAGTGTCAGTGGCAGGGAGGGAAAGGGAAATTAGATTCAATCACTGATATGTAAATACCTATTAAGTGCTTGTTCTGTGCCAGGCAATGTGTTAGACAGGGGAAATACAACCGTAAGCAAATCCAGACAGTATCACCGACCTTCTAGAAGGTTATATTCTAGGAGGGCAAAGCAGGAGAGGCTGGAGTCAGAAGAAATATGGCTCCACATGAGAAGTGTTAAATTGCAGCCATGAGATGTTAAGGAGGACAGTTGCTCCGGCTGGGCCTCACCCAAAAGCACCAGGCCAAGGGGTGCCTGAACACCAGCCAGAGCTCCGGCTGCTGAGTTTCCTGCAGGCATTAGGAAGAGTGACAAATTTTTGTCATTTTTCAGAAAGGTGGGCTAACAGGGGCCCTGAAGAAAGGGTCCAGCAGAACTTAACGGTCATTGGGAGAGGTCAAGGGAGGTTTCATTGAGGGAAAAGTAACCAGTGAAGTCAGATCTGAAGAAAAGATTCAAAAAAAGAATCAAGAGGGCTGGGGGTGACCGTGGGCGGGGAGGGCAGTGAGAAGCCCATTTACTGCTCAGGGAGCAGCTTGCGGAAAGAGGATGTGCATCGTGTCTCAGAGAAGCGGAAGCAAGGATGCTGGACGGGACCGAGAAAGATGGAAAAGGTCAGAGCGGTATTTATGGGCTAAGCAGGTCAACTTGATCCCATGGGGTTGTGTTAAGAATTGAGTATTTAAAAGTGGCAAGTGTCTGCACACTTGTTGGGGAGGGGGGCAGGGCAGCACAGAAAAATGAAGGAGGCTATTGCCATGATGAGCAAGGGATGATGATAGCAGAGTCTGGGGCATGGTGAGATCTATAAAAATGTTTAATAAAAACATGTTAAAAGAGTGACAAACATACTGTTTATCGGAAATGTTGTAGAAGGAAAGATGGTATAGAGTGTGAAGCATGAAATTCAGAACCCTTAAGACCCAAGGCATACACAGCAACACATTTTAGTTGTTTTGTTTTTGATAATGAAGGCTCTTCGTTAAAATGAATTATATTAATTTTTATATAAAGAGTCTGGAGTTACAAATTGGTTCTATGCTAGTCTCAAATGTGCCCTGAACTTTGTTCCTTAAAATAGTTGACATTGGACTTACCCCCTATCCTTTCCCTTCTTTGCATATATGTGAAATTCTGTATGAGCTCCTCGATGCAATATAGCTGTTTCAATGGAATATTAATAATCTAATTTACTTTAGCAATCTAATATTGTTGAATATTTAATTGTTTTCAAACTTTGTTAGTTTCTTAGGATAAATTCCTAGAGAGATAATTTCTGGGTTATAGAATATATATATGTATATATACATATATATATATATACATATATACATATATATATATATTTCTAAGGCTTTTGACACACAGTGCTAAATTTTCTATTAAGTGTTGGTATTTTACATTCTCATTAGCAGTACAGGAATGCTGGTTTCTCCATACTTATACCACGATTAGATGATTTTATTAAGAAATTAAGATTTGCTGATCTTGTACATAAAACAGAATCTTATTATTATTTTGATTTTGTCTATTACAATACATAGGGTGGTTTTTTTTTTTTGAAATTAGTAGCCATTTGTATTTCTTGGCAAAATTTTTATTGTGTCATATCTTTTACTTATTGATTTGCAAGAATTCTTTACATATTGCTGTGTAAAGAATATGCTTTTTATTCTTTTATTTTTTTTAGAATATGCTTTTTAAATAGGTTAAATCATTCTGTCATTTCAGCATGTATTAGTGTTTTGCTCACTTTTAAGTTCATGAGGAAATTTTATTGTTATAAAACCTTAGAAAATGATTAGTAAAGATAAATAAAATCAGGTTGCATTTTTGAAAGTGTAAGCATGAGTGAAAATGATAGACTTTGGGTATTCACATTATCTCTGTTTATTCTACTATGCTGTGGTATATTTGAGGGCATAGATTTTACAAGTAGTATTTTCTAAGTAATAATTATTATATTTGTAATAATGACCAGAAGCTAGGGGTGTGCTAGTGAATGTTTAACAACTGAGTCTCCTTGTAGAATTGACTGCTTTCTGTATTATAAATACTCCTATCATGGCTGATTTCAGGATACCAAGTTGCATGACAGAGTCTTAAAAACTGGTATGAAAGCAGTACAGGATTCTAAAGAGCCATCTGGATCATTAGTGGTTAAATGCTGTAGCACATAGTTTTATTGTTAGATATATTCCCAAATTTTTGAACATTAATAAATAGAGAATATTTGATTAATCAGAAAACCACATTCTCCAAATACGTCAGTCAGATGAAATTTACTTGTGATTTTCCCATTTAAATGAACGCATTATGGGAAATTCTAGGATCTTTAAATTAACTAGGAAATAATGAAGTATTTTAATCCCAAGTTATTTTCTAACATACAAATAAGACCCATGGTGGAGGTGGGGGTAGAATCATAAAACTTATATTGATTCATCTAGAAAATAAGAGGTCAGGGACTGTATTAATAATCATCTTCAAATGGCTGAGTGATGACGATTAAATGGGAATAAAACCACCACCACCACCACCACCACCACCACCACCACTACACACACACACACACACACACACACACACACACACTCTCTCTCTCTCTCTCTCTCTCTTCCCTATTTCTATAAAGTTAGGAACAAGGGAAAATAGACAGTAACGGAGGAGGGATTTAGCTTGAAGTAAGAAGACTCACCTGGTTGCAAAGATTATCAAGAATGACTTAGTTTTGTGTTGTCCATTTTCTATATATCTGCTGAAATAATATAATTCTGTTTGAGATCATTTTGTTGTGATTTTATAGGAGATCTAATAAATTTCAGGCATGGAATCCACTACTTTTTCTTTTCAGTACACAGAAGGAGAATGTATTAAGCAAAACCAGCTTAGAATATTGAGCAACATGGAGTTCTTGAAATCCAAAAGTTGAGAGTGACACTGAGCATAGGAATGACCGCCCTTGTAAGGGGGAGAGCTCAGTGATTCAGGGAGGAAAGCCTCAAGATGGGGGGATAGTGACTGGAAAATTCATTTGGTTGCTTAAAAGATCAGCTTAACTCTGGCTCAAGATTCACATTTCCCACTTGTGTCTTGTCTTCAAAAATAAAAAAGAGGAAACCACCAATGAGAACATGTGGTGCTATAAATCATCCTGACCGTTGTTAGAAAAATGAGTAAGGGTTCTAAACAGTTTCAAAAGGTCCTGACTAGCCCTTTTCACTCACCTTGAGAAGAACCATAAAAGTAAGAAAACAAAAGGAATTCTTTTTCTTTCTGTACACCAGTCATCAGCAGTGTTCTCTTTGGGCTCCTGGCATCTGGGCCCAGTTGCTGGGTTACAGGCAAATATAATCCAAACAAACACTAAAAGGTACTCTTTTGGCTCTTAACATGTTGGAAAGGTCTTCTGCCTTCCATCCTCTGTGCTAGCCAATTCCCAACGCAAAAGTGACTTTCCCACTTGTTGTCCTTTCCTTTTCTTCCTGCAGGACAACTCCTGATTATAAACTTGTCCTGGAGAAGAAGCCCTTAATTATGAGGCCATTAGACCTTTAGACCTTTCCCCCAACTTCCTGTTGAACAGCACCAGGAATTCCACCCGTTTCCAGCACCATCACCCTTCCCTGTCCTCTGAGAACTGGCAGGGTGTAGAGGCTCTCCCATACTAGCATTATTAACCCTCTGCTCCCCACATTGTCCAGTTACCAGGGAGAGACTGTCAAGGAAACAAATGGTATTTTCCACCCAGGACTCTAGTGCCAGATTCAGTGATGGACTTCCTGCTTCTCGGCACTTGTGATGTGTTATACTATATTTGAACTTGGACAGGAAAGCTACAAGCACGTTTAGAACTTTGGGAAATAAGATCTATGGCAAAAGTCAATCCATTAGCCAGTTTGTCCAGAGTATTTTATTAAGGTCTATGGGGTGCCAGGCACTTTAATAGAGTCAGGGCATTCTAGCATGCTCTGCAGAGGTTAAAGGCACTAGGATGATTTGTCCAGGAGAAGAGAAGAGTGAGAAGAAGCTGTTATAAATCCCACAGTACTTAAAGAAGCGTTATTCCAGAGAGTGGCAACCAATTGTACTTCAACTCCGTTAAGACTAGAACATGAGGAAATACATTCAAAACATGGGGCATTTTGTTTATTTTTAAGGGAGAAATTCTCAAGAGTATATAGTTCTAAAGACATAGAAGGGTCTTTCCTTTCTAAAAATCTTGACCAAAAGGGCTTACCTCCTCTCTGCCTGAAATGATATGGTTTTGCATGTGTTATTATGAGTCGTATGTCTTTACCCGAGGAAAAGAGCTGGACTAACTTCTGATATAGGAAACCTCTAACCATGACTGATCTTTGAAAAGCAAATATTCACCATATTTCTGGAAAGGTCAGAGTTAAGTGTCCTTTTTCTGGTGTTTTGCAAAATCTGAGCCAAAGAAGAGAAGGTATTTTTTCCAGGGTCACCCAGAATATGAGTGTTCGAACTAAACATGTATTTTGCAGGGGTATATTGTATTTTATTAAAAGTTTGCAACCTGCAGAAAGAATTTTACCCTCATTACAAAAAAAAAAAAAAAAAAGACATCTTTCCAAAGTGAATGTACAGTGTTTTTTTTTTTCCCCTTCGTTGTTTTTCATCATCATAGCTACTATTCATTGAGCTTCTGTTACATCAGGCAATCGACTTGGGTTGTATATACATTTTTCTCTTTTCATCCTTACACACATTATGTAAGATGAGTACTGTGGCTTTAATTTATTAGGTGATGGAACTGAGGCTTAGATAAATTCTGCTACGACTGGTCCAGTTGCAGTCACCAATCCAGAAGGTGGGAGAAACAGAATTAAAATACTGGCCTCTCTGAATGTTGAAGTTCTTTTTCCACTACTTTATCTACCCAGGAAAATATGACTCAGTCATTTTATTTTTTTAAAGACTTTATTTATTTATTTATTTGACAGACAGAGATCACAAGTAGGCAGAGAGGCAGGCAGAGAAAGAGGAAGGGAAGCGGGCTCCCTCCCGAGCAGGGAGAGAGCCCAATGCAGGGCTCGATCCCAGGACCCTGGGATCATGACCTGAGCTGAAGGCAGAGGCTTTACCACTTAGCCACCCAGGTGCCCCAAGACTCAGTCATTTTAGATCAAAAGGATTAAACTAATTGTTAATAAAAATATAATTCATATATACGAACTTGACGAAATTGCTGAAACATGTATGATTTATGTCAACATGCTTCAAAAATGGTTGAAAACCCTTTTCTGCCTAAGAAAATACAACAGAGTGTTGGAAGCAGGAAACATTTAAATTCCCTTACCATCCTTCTCTATCTGAAATGATTTTCCTGAGTGATTGTAAAGCCCTAAGATTGATTTCATTGGGGCTGTATTTCATAACATAACTAGCATCAAATTATGGAAATGTTTTCTAATGGCCTGGATTTTATGTTCAACAATTTTATTCTATTTTACAACCTGAGTCAGGCATGTCTTTTCCTCCTGGCTTCTGGAATATTCCAAAGTCCTTTTAAAGATGACTCTTCTACTTGGGCCTCTTCAGCTGGCATTTCCCCCTCTCTTCTCATGATCAAATTTACAGGCTCACTGTTTAATAAGAGGAGGCTTCAGGGGGGAAACATGCAGTGGTTAAAAAAAATAAGTGCCAGAACTCAATGTGATTTCAGGCAATCCTCTTAAACTCGTTGTGTCTAAGCTTTTCATCTACAAACTGGAGGTAATGACCCCTGCATCTCTCAGTTGTGAGGTTTGTTGTGAGAAGATAGGCGAAGAAGTAAACAAGAAAACTGGGTCCAACATATGTGCTGCTGTTGAGATTTGACATGTGAAGTGGGATACACCTTAGCTCACTCTGAATCCAGATGTTTGTAATAATAGATGGACTTATTATTTGGTTTGACTGCCCTTGATAGTCTGCCTTCTTCCATAGGAAACAGGAACACTTCAATGGAGAAGAATACAGTACCTCTGTCCCTTTGCTTTGAATTTTCTCTGATACGGACCTCCACCAAAATACAACTCATTATTTTCTTCGTAAAACTCGTTCCTCTTCCCACATTTCTCTCCTTGTTAATGATGTCAGAAGACACTCAGCTTCCATCTCAATCTCTCAAATCGGAAATCCAGGAGCTGTTCCCTGCCAACCCCCGCCCCCCACCCCACCTCTCTCTTGCTCTCTTTGTCATTCTTCCCTTCCCCAATCCAACTTGTCTTCAAATCCAGCAGATTCTAACACAGATATGTTTACTGGATGTATCCACCACTTGCATCCTACAACGGCTGTCCTGGGTAAGACCTGGATCATTTCTTACTAGGACTAGGGAATTCTTTTCTGTCAGGATAGGTGGAAACACATCTTCCATCTACATTCACTATGAACTTATGTCCAAAGGAAAGTTGTACCAAGAGCGGCCCACCGATTTACCATATTTTCCTGTTGGCTTGGGCTTCTGTTCCAAATGCCTGTATTGGGAATTAGGTTGGATGACATGCCAGCTGACAGGATTGCTTATATCTGGGCTAGCTGCTCATCTGCTTCAGGTTGCTTTTTTTTTTTCTGGGCTAACCTTTGTTTTCTGTTGGCTTTCTGTGGGTGGAGTAGGTTGGCAGAAGTGACGACAAGAAGTCTTAGACTTCTTATCTAACTGGCTGTATAGGAAGTGATTTACAGGAAGGAGAAGCATTTCCAGGAAGAAAGGAAGGCCAAGGGAGCAAGCTATCCCAAAATAATTCTCATCACAAGTTCAAGAGCTATTTCTCCCTTGCTCTTCCCCCCAAAATCTTCAGCTCCTAGTATAATGGCCCAGCTCTGGGTTCTTGATCTTGACCCATTATTGAAGCTTGGTCCACTCCTCAGGAATGCAGCTGGGGAGAGGATAGGGAGACTTGGACTTATCCCAGAGTAGTGCTGTCACATATAAATCTTGAAATTATTTTTGTGGGTTGTGACCAGTATTTAAAAAAAAAAAAAAAAGTAGTGTTATTGAGTGTAAAGGAATAGAAAACAACAGAAAAAAAATATTAGAATAGATTTCATAAGGTAAGGGTATCACTTTTTCATGTAACCTTTGTTTCAGTCATAGGTAGGATAATTGTGTGTGCATATAACTGTGTTGGGTCATAGTATAAAACATATTTCTTACTGTGTGGGTCAGAGTCTAAAAAAGTTTTGAAGCTACTGTTAGGTTAGACCATATAGACAACAGTCTGTCTCTGCTTCTGATTTTCCCCCTTTGATCCATCCTCCATCCCCCAAACTGCTATTTAAATAGTCTTCCTACAAACCAGTGTGATCACACAATCACCCTTTTTAAGAATCTCTACTACATAGGACCCATTCTTTAGCGTGATGGTCAAGGTCTTCAGCACCTGCTTCCAACCACTATTTCAGTCTCATTTACTGTTACATTCCTCCTTATTGGTCTACTCTATCTTTTCCAAAAGTGTCTCTCATATTTGTCTTTTGTCTTTACTTGTATTGTTCTTTGGCCTAGAATGTCATTTCACTACTCTACTTGCCTATTCAACTCATTAAAAAATTGTTTTAAAATAATACTTATCTGATTAAAACTTCAGGATATGAGAGAGGTTACTAAGTATAAAATAAACTCACATAACCCCATAATCCAAAAATAGTATTATATCTTTATATGTATCTTCTACTGTTTATGTCAAAGCACATGCAGATATCTTATGTATAGAAACACATGTATTTAGAACACTTCTTTTTCACTTAATATACAGGGAAAGTTTCCAATGTCATTAAATATTCTTCTAAAATATAGGTAATGGATCATTACATTTTAGATATTCTCAAACATTTAAAAGTTTCAAATATTTTATTTTTATAAATTATGCCTCGATGTATGTCTTTATGTGTCTCTCTTTGAACAGAATATTAGATTTGGATTTATTGGGTGAAATTATATTAACATTTTAAGGGCCTTGATAAACTTTGCTTGATTCCTCATAAAAACGTGCCAATACGGATATTATCATTTACAAAATGCTTGCCAGTCTGATAGATGAAAAATAGTTTTGAATTATTTTCATGTGCATTTTTGGGTATTAAGATTAATCTCTTTTTTTCATGTTTATGGTCATTTATATTACATTTTAGAGGAAATTGCTTGCCGATGGCCATCATCCATTTTTTAATTAGGTTGGTTTTCTGTGTGTTTTTTTTTAATTATTATAAGTCCTGCTTATTCTTCAAAGTTCAATTTAAGACACAATTTCTCCATGAAACTTCCTTCTAGTTTCTTAGTCTGAATTTTTGTTTTGTTAGAGACTTATTTGTACCTCCTCTTAGTGATCAGTTTACTCTGCCATGTTGGTTGCTCTCTTCTCCCACTTAATGACAAGATTCTGGGAAGAAAAAACCTTCTCTAATTTTTTAAAAATCTCTCTCCAGTAAAAGGTCCAGATTGCATATTCAGTATATCGTTGGCATTCTTTGTCAAGCTAGAGAGCCGAGCCTTCCTTCCTCAATCTGAAATTTGATAGGTTATTCTTCCTGGATGCTTTTAGAACATTCTATCTGAGGCTGCGCTCACATATATTTAGGAAGATTCAATAAGCACAGAATGCATTTTTCTTGGGGTGCTGAGAAGAGGGAGAGAGCACTGCCCTTTCTGAAGTCTGTTTGGCTCTGCTTCCTAGTTCCATTTAAGAGAATTCCACCAGCATGAGAGGTTTTGCTCTCGGGGTGATGTGAAGCTTCTCTTTTCCTCAACTGTGGCATTCTGCCTTGTTGCACGTACAGGCCACTTGAGATCATTGAGATGACTTTTGTAAATTGATCAGAAGTTTGAATCCTAATACGTAGTTGCTGGATTGAACCTCAGAGATCATCCAGTCTCACATCTTAGACCCTCTGCCGGCTTCTCCTCCAGAGACTTCTCCTACTGGATGGAGGTGGCACCGACCTCTCAAAAAAGAACAAAACTCAGCCCCAGCATCAGGGGACAATTCTCTCTTTGCACACTGCGTCCTGAAGGACTGTCCTCTGGGCACCTTTCCTGGAGAGGAGCATCCATTTGACCCATCATTTGGCCAGGGCCAGTAGAAGGCGCCCCTTGAGAGGGTTCCCTAGCTTAGCTCCCCTGCCTGCCTGGTTGATGGTGTTTTCTGGGAGTGGCCACCACACACCTGTGTCTTCTGTCTGCTTGTGGCTCTTGCAGTGGCTTCCTTTGAACTTGTTCTCTGAAGGACTCTGATTTTTTTTTTAATATAATTTTTTATTTTTTATAAACATATATTTTTATCCCCAGTGGTACAGGTCTGTGAATCACCAGGTTTATACACTTCACAGCACTCACCAAAGCACATACCCTCAGAAGGACTCTGATTTTTAATTTGCCTCTTAAATGCCACACTTACTCAGAGCTTTGCAGACACTATACCATTATTTCTTCCAACTGTTCCCATTTTACATTGGAGGAATTGAGGCCCATGGGTAGTTAAAGTAGTAAGGTCGGGCAACTGGTGAAGTCAGTAGAGCGAGCCCTTGAGCCCATGTTTGCCTCACGCAGACTCATGTTACTTTCACTACACCAGGTTTCAATTCAAAGAAGAGCGATTTGGATTACTGAAACCATATGTGCATCTCTGAGAGGCTCTCTTGCTTTTCATAATGCAAACCTTAAATTTTGGGGGTGGCAGGGAGAAGATTTGTTTTCAGATACATTTATTTCAAAACTTAATTGTAGGTATTGTGTATGACATCTGAGTAAGTGTTTATAGAGGGGTGGTACAAAAAAACGTAAAAAATAGTAGGTGATCCAAACGATTTATCAAATGAAAGAGAATTATAAGCTTATTCTAATCAAGAATATGTTTAATTTAATGAGGAATTGAGACCCAGGACCCACAACATCAGGAGGTGCTCTGTGGAGCAGTTGTAACCACAGACCTTGGAGGGAATCAGAACTGGATTGAAATCCTAGTTTTGCCAAACACTTCATCTCTCTCGCGAGTCCCTAAATTTACTCATCTGTAAAGATAGGTAATAATACCTATCTCTTAGGCACTTAATGAGATAATGATTCATTCCTTCATCTATTCATTCCTTTGACAAAAGTAGTTTTTGAATATTTACAATTTGCATGACACTGGAGATGAAGTCACGAACAAGACACATACAAGGTTCCTGCCCTAAGAGCTTTGACAGTCTGGTGGTTAAATGTAAAGTGTTTGTCATGGTGTCAAGTACATGCTCAGCACTAATAAGTGGTAGATGTTACTATTATAATAATATTATTATTATCATTATTATTACGAGCGTGCATTTCTACAACTTCTTGTAATTTTGACGTATCTTACATTTGATAATAGGTGCGAGAGCTAGTTAACGTTTTCCTGTATTGGCATTTCTAATTAAAGGATAGTGTCGTAAGGTAACAAGCAATTATTGTTAACAAAGGAAGTACTGTATAATCAGAGCCCTGCTTCAAGAATGTAGGATTTCTTCTCTGCTCCTTACTTGACTGTTATTCTGTCTCTAGCCACATGAAACACTCAGAACAGTGTCTGGCGCAATGAATAACTATTAGTCGAAAAAAGAATGTACGAATGAATGAGGGTTGCACAAACTCTAAACACAGCATCTGGCTGCTGCCTGTAGAAGAGGAGGCTGGCTGGTTATAAATTGTACAATGATAGTCCCCTGGTAAAAAAAAATGCACCAAGACTTTTTTTTTTGTAAACTCAAGCACCTTGGGGGAAAATTCAAGATGGGAGACTCTAAGCAAGAAAGTTATTTTTAATGTCACTAGACTACCTTAGAAGAAGAGAAAGGGAAAAGAGTCTGCATACGCAATAATCATCTCCTGCAAATTAAGGATTCTAATCTGAGGCAATTAAATGCTGAAATGGTTATTCAGGCATTTTCCCATGCACATTTATTTCACAATGAGTGTCTTTACCTGTAACAGTTCAAGTTAGTATTTTATAGTAATTTACTACCTTTTGAGATTCATCTAGAATTTAATGCCTTATTCAATGGAAATAACTTTTACATGCACTTAGAACATATAGTTTCAAGTGTTTAGTAATGGAAAGAACATGTGGCATAGAACTTTGAAAGGGTTTCTGCCATATCAGATTCACATCCATAAAGATAAATTTGTTTATGTGGGTCAGATTCCATTTCAACAAATACCTGTGTGCAAAAGATTAGAAAAAAAAAAAAAAGCCCCAAGTAATAATCTGTTCATTTGACATCATAAACTATGTTCATTTAATATTATATTTATCTACCTCATAATATATCATAAAAAGTAGTATAACAAAAAATACTTTTATTGAATTCGAGATCATGGAATTTGACCCATACATTATTTAACTATGATTTAACTGGCATAATTTCTAGACCATCTGGAGAAATCTTCTGTTTTTAATAACCTTTGCAAGAGCACTGGTAGTTATTTGGTTTAGATATTTTTACGTTGTAATTCAAACTCATTACCACCATAAGGAAATTAATGTGATCAGTATGAGCATATTTTTACCTTTAAAGACATAATCATAATAATTTTAATAGGTAGGCCAAGTAATGTAGATAATGAAGTCTGAAGGAAGTTATAGCTTTCTCTCCCCGCCAGCCTCTTTCCCCCAACACACACTATCATTTTTGATAAACATTGCAACTTACAAGTATAATACTCATTTACTGAAATATTCAGGGAATTAATATTTGACCCATAAATTCCAAACTACATCAGCTACTGGTTTTTTTCCCCCTTCCCTTTCTAAAAAGAAATATGCTTTCATTCTCTATGTATTGAATGTAAATCAGAGAACCAATGCATCAGGGATGAACATTACCTTTCAAAATCTATCTATACACAAATGCTCGTGTATCTTGCGCCATAATTGTATGCATGTGTGCACGATGATTGCACATAGTGTGTAGAAAATGTTGTTATGGTGGGTGAGCACTTAAGAAAACAGAAATCAGTCAGCACTAGTTTAAGCCAGACATGGTGTGGGTAGGCAATATAAAAGCCTCTTTCTGCAGACCTCCTAAGTTGGCTGTAGCATCCCAATTCTGAGCTAAAACCTTCATTGCTATTCTAGTCAGAGAATTCAAAGATGGAAAACACCTATTAGGTTACTTAGTTTATCCCCCTAGGGCCGGCATGGAAGATTACTCTGATAGCATATTTTATTCCTCCTCCTACTTCTTCTGTATTCGGTCCACCTTCATTCCAAAATATCTGTGCTGACAGACTTTTCACTTTGTTTCCTTGGGTAAATATATTCTCCTGGATTTCCTCACATTTCTTTAACATTTAGATACATTTTCTAGTTTGCAAATATGTTGTGTGCTGGTCATCAGATCTACTTACATTAATACCATGCAATGATTTGCATGGTATTAATCATCTGCTCATGGATTATAGCCTCCAAAGCAATGTGGGGGCAATAACAACAAGATCTTTGATGCTTTTTCTGCTTCTATGCATATATGTATGTATGTATGCACTCACTGGCCACCAATTTCTTTCTCAGATTGCTCATCAACCAAGGCTGAAGAAAAGACAAGCAGGTCATCTGAGTTATGTAAAACTCCGCATGCTGAATGAGCCACAAAATAGGATTGCTCCAAATCTGATTATTGGAGCAAATAGGGTATGCAAGGGGACCTTGATTCAGTTCTGCTGAAGATATCTGTACCTTGAGAGCATATCTAAGTCACTGGTCCTCCTTGAGCCCAGGAATCCCAATTGGATGCACCAGAGGGGAGGAGCTCAAGATGGATTGGGAATTTTTCTGAACACTTCACAGTTTTAAACTCACTCGATCCTTCTCGCAGCTTTTGGAATGGGTTCTAAATAACCAATTTTACTGAGGAAATTGAGAGGCAGGTGCACTAGGTCTCTTTCATAGGACTGGTCGGGCATGGAGCGAGGTAGGACTCTAGCCATCTGGTTTCAGAGTTCATGCCCGTTACCGCCATGCTGATGAGAGTGTGAAGACAGTGAGTGAGCATGTCCTTTGGAGCCAGATGCTCTCTGTATTAAGTACTGACTCTATCACAACTTTTATGACTTTGTACAAGCGAGTTGTCCTCATTGTCTTAATTCCTTTATCTGGAGAGTGGGGTTAACAATAGCCTTCTTTTAAAATGAGGATTAAATAAGAAAAGGCATGTCCAGCCCTTGGTACAGTTTCTGGCAGATGACTGCCATGAAACAAAGGTTTGTTTCCTTCATTGAAGATCTCTCTAATGCCATGGAGGAAGGCTGGCTATCTTACCTTCTTCTCAGTCATTCATCTACCATTCTAAAAATAAATTCTTTTCTAAGCGATTGGCCTTTGTTCTCTACATGAAGGCATAAATCTGTATTTATGAGGGTTAGAGATTTTGTGGTATGAAGAAATGTTCTTGTGGAGTAAGCTGACACAAAGTCTAACCAATGCCTTCATTTTATGTCATGTTTAGTTGGTAGACATTGTATGGAGATAGCCCCCAACTTAAAAATAGATCGTTTGTTGAAATTTGGAATTGGAGGCATGTTTTTTCATAAAAATTGTGTTACATATTATAAATGATAGTTAGGCCATTAGGTTTGTTCATACAATCTTTTTTAACCCATAAGATGTCTAAGCCATAATAGCAGCTGGTAGCAAAAACAGTAGTTGATTTGCTCATCATACCTAAATTCTCCTTCTAGTTTACCCTATTCTACTCAAAGCCCTGAAAGAGCCAGAACTGGGTTCTACAAATTCTACTGGACTCTTGTAATTAGGGAAATTTTAGAGAACTTCTAAATCTACCCATTGGCTAGTGGAGAAATTTTAGAGAAATGATAAACCCATGAGCTGGCCATTGGTCAATTCAGTGCTCTCCTTAGAATTTGAAATGGGTCACAAAAGCTGCAGCCTAACTGTGTTGCAACCTGAGAGACTACAGTCATGGAGTTAAGCTACAGCCATGTTTTGTTTGGGGCAAGGATACAGGTATAATGCAAGAGGAGAATGAAGGTGACGCCCAGCAAGAAAGAAACCATGTGGCTCAGGGAGTCAGATGGACCGAATAGGTGCATGATGACTTTCTAGATCATGTGAGGCTTCATTGTTATATTCTACAGTTGGGTCTCATAGGATCCTCCTGTATTATTTCCACAAACCCTTTGCTACTTAAACCAGTTTGAATGGGTTTCTGTTATAAACAACAAAATGATTCCTGACAAAGCTAAATTTCTATTTCAGAGCCCTTCTGAATTCATCTTTTGCCTATCTGGATGGCCTGCTAGGTATGGCTGGGTAAGGTTTCCGATCTCTGGATCTGGTCATCTACAGGGTTGGGAGAGGAGAGCAAATGGCAGCCCTGGTATTGACATTTAGTTTATTTTTATTAACTCTCAGTCCAGAAAGCATAACTGTCATCGCCTTAGGGTCTTCCCTTCCAGACACAATCCATTGCTCTACTGGTTTACATTGTTCCTATCTTAAATGCCCTTTTGTTCCCCTCTACTTATACTAAGTTTATTCCACCTTCATTGTAACACAAGATGAGTCATGGAAAGTTAAAGCGTTTTATGGCAGGAAGAGGACAAAGCCATCTAGTTCAAAGGCTCAAAGAGGTTGCCCAAGATCAGTCAACTGGAAAATAGTGCTGCCAGGACTTGAACTTAGGTTCTGACTTCAGTATGTTTTCCACTAGACAACTCTGCCTATAGCCCACAAGGTCTTATCTTCTTCTTGTATATCAGAGTGGCCTCCTCACCATGTAGTATTTAATTACGCATTCCCTTGACTTACATACTTGGCTCCTGTGCTATATTCTTGTTTATCTTAATAGGCTGCAAGCCTGTGGAAAGCAGAAAGAGTAAACCTCCTTTTAATTTGTAGTTCCTCCTAGCATGTCACACAAGCTTGACATATAAGCGATCAATACATTTCTGCATATTGCTAAAATGATTGAACATATCATGTAGGGATTAAGAACATCAGAGGTTTTCAAAGATGACATCTACAAAAGATGAACATTCCCAAAACAGACAAATTCCATGAAAATAGTTTGATTTTATAACCTACTGATGAGGGAGTTTTTGCTGTGAAGTGTAGAGATTTGATCCTTTACTCCTTATGAATGGGAGCCAGATCCTGAGGCTAGATGCTTCATTAACGGCAGTTAGGTGATGCTTAGTGGTGGCACAAAGATGAGGCATAGGGAGCAGTCATTTCCATTCAAGTTCGACTGGAGGTATGGTATTACCAGATGAGATGAGATGATTTATGAATTAATCAGATAGATGAGATGATAGATAGACCAGATAGATGAGACCAGATAGTTGAGATGATGTATGAATTAACTTGTTTATTTCAAGTTGTGATCATGTCCTTTCCAGATCATCATATTGGATTGTCTTTTTCTAAGATTTTATATGTCATAGGAAACATGAATGAGAGGACAAGTTAGCTTTCTCTCTTTTCAGATCCCAAGAATGTCCTCCTGGTTTCTGACTTCCCTACTAACTGCTTTCTTAGTGCTGAAAAACAATTTTATGTTCCTACATTTCATTATTCACTGTTGTATCTTAACATATTCTGACCATATGTTTTTTGGCAAAATGGACATAACATTCAGATTGCATCACGGGTACTAGCAAGTAGTAGTTATGCCTTTTGGGTCTTAGACTCATGAAATGAGTCCATCCTTACTAGGACCATAAAACTGTGACACCTTACTGGGTCATGTCTCAACGTGATATCCTTTCACTTTGGTATATCCAGCTGGGTTTGAGAGAGACCAGCAACTTAAATATGCTCTCAATGTCCAAATATCTTCAGTTGAACTGGTTCAAGATCTCCTTGCTATACTCTATTTGCTCCAATAGTGAGGCATAGAGAAATCCTAGAAATCCCATTTTGTGGTTTGTGTAGTATGAATAGTTTTACATAATTCACATTGTCTGCTTGTCTTCTCTTCCACCTTTGTATGCATGTATATATCTTGTGGGCCACCAATTTTTTTCTTAGATTGCCCATTCACAAAGGTGGAAACAGAAAATGAATCAAAATATTAAAAGATGATTGAATTAAGCTGAGTTTGTCTCTCTCAAATTTTATAAAACGTTATTTTAAAATCAAGAAATGGATACTCATATATTAAAATAAGGACCAATTCTGAAACTTAGAAAAATTCCACTGTTTATATTTTAAATGCACTCACAATGTTCCTAATTTTTGCTTTGAAACTAGAAAGTACAATTTTGGAGAATACAGACCAGAAAGAATTAAAAATGTACTATCTTTCCAAATTCCTTGATTTACTGAGTAATTGTCCTATGTTCCTTGGCCTCAGTGTAAATATGCACATGAAGGGGGGATGCTGTTGTTCTGATAGAAAGAACATTTTACTTAACGTAAATATTTGTTGTGTGATTATCAACAAGACATCCATCCTTTCTGAAATTTGGTTTCCTCATCAATATAGTGCAGATAATAAAGAGTCATTGTAAATACCAATCTAGATAATATATACAAATTTCTTTTAAAGTGTAAGGTGTTGGGGCACCTGGGTGGCTCCGTTAGTTTGGCACTTACCTTCAGCTCAGATCATGATCTCAGGGTCCTGGGATTGAGTCCTATGTTAGGCTCCCTACTCAGCAGTGTGTCTACATTTTCTTCTTCCTCCCACTGTGCCCCTAATCCTGTTCATACTCTCTCTCTCTCAAATAAATATAATCTTTTAAAAAAATGTTATCACAAAAAAGGTAACCTCGAGCAGATTCTGTACTGACCGTGGAATGTGAGAGTGGGCTTGATCCTAGTCTTGGTCCCTTGGTCCCTGAGATCACGACCTCCTGAGATCACATTCCAAGCTGAAACCAAGAGTCAGACACTTAACCAACTATACTACCCAGGCGCTCCCTGAGGTAGGTGCTTTCAGTTAAGATTTGGTTGAAGGAAACCTGGGCTACTCCATCTCTTCCACCCACCAGCTTGGTCACCTTGTGCAGACTACCCTCTCTCATGAGTCACTGTTGTCTCTTTTGCAAAATGAAGATGATCTGATGACCAAGGAGATAATAGTTTAGAAAGGCTTCCTAAACAGTTTGGCTTTCTGAAAATACTAGTTATTTTCCCTCCACTGCATAGCTTTTTAGTGTAACATATAAACATTATGGTCAGATGGGCATAGCCTACTCAAGGGGAAGGTGCAAAACAAGCAATGCAAATAACTTGATTTGAGAGCAGCTTCCTACGTTCAAAGAAAAAAGAAAGCATGTTTTTTTTTTTTTTTTTTTTGTTCTCCTTCTGCAGGAACTTCCCCACCCTCAACATTTTTAATGACCTCAGTAGAGTCTCCCGGTATTCAGAAAATGTCTCTGATAGAACATGAACAAGGTGGATTGATTTGTTGGGTGTAAGTTTGATCATATATGGTCTATGGAGAAAGTTCTCCATCTCACCAATGAGAAGGAAAGTCATCTACTTTTCTATGGATTGATGGATAAAGTGCTACAAACATCTACCCATTTGGTAAATTGATGAAACACACTTAAGGATGAGTGTCATTTCCTATAGTGGTCTGAACCAGTGGACTGAACCAGTCAGAGCTATCTTTCAAATAATGAGAGCTATCATTCCTTCAAAAGTAGCATCACACAAAGTGGCTTTTAGGGATATTCCTTGGCCTAATCTAAAACTGAAACAGATACTGCACATGGCTTTATTTAGGATCCTGGAAGTTGAACATGGAAGGAGTTCTTAGTTCAACATTCATCCAGATTGTAGAAACTGGTTGATATTTCCTGACAAGACCTCTTGCCAGTCTAACCTCTCCTAGCTAAGCTATTTTAACTCTGGTCTTAGGCTGATATATCTCCTAGCAACACATCTCCTAAATAAAAACAGATTTCCCAGATGGTCTTATTCTCTCTTTCCTTCCATTGACCAATGTTGTTACCCATTCTCATCACTTTCTCAATTTTAGTCATTATCTCTTTTATTCTCCTCCTTTATGCACCTTATTTTATTGTTTTCTCTTCATCAGTCTATGGTGAAGATCTAGGTTAGCACTGCAGTTAGGAGCCATTAGCCACGTGTGCTTAGCTTAATTTACATTAACTAGAATTCATGGGGGAAAAAATCAGCCTCTCTTCAGTTGTACTAGCCATATTTCAACTGCTTAATACCTAGTGGCCACCATATTGATTGGAAAATGCAGAAACAGAAGGTTTCCATTATCACTGGAAGTTCTGCAGACCATGCTGATCTAGGCATTCAGTTTTGCTGCTTCCTTGAGGGCTTCCCCCACCACTTTCAGCTGACTTCTACCTATTTTTACCTTTATTCCTATAAAAAGTCAAAGATACTTGTTTGAAACAACAGAAGTGTCTTGATAAATTGTTACCTGGAGCACATGTTCTTTCCTTTGGGCATGGCCATTTCAGAATTTCTGTAATATTTTCAGCAGATAATAAATTGAGGAACAGAGAATCATGGTAGTCTTTAAGAATTTTGTCTCAAAGATGGAATTTCATATAAGCTGTGAAGACCTGTATCTTCTTATCCTCTGAGGCAGCCATCAACACAGTTCAACAATAATCACTAAGTGGAGACTCAGACATCAAAAGAAGACAGTCACTTACTCCATATCTGTTAGGATGACATTTATCAAAAAACCAAAATGTAAGAAATATTGGTGAGACTCTGGAGAAAAGGGAACCCTTGTACAACACAGTTTGTGAAAAAGTAAACTGGTGCAGTCACTATAGAAAACAGTATGGGGGGATTCCTCAAAAAACTGAAAATAGAACAATCATATGCTCCAGCAATCCCCTGTCTGAATATATATCAAAGGAATTGAAATCAGGATCTCAAAGACACATCTGCTCGTCTGTGTTCACTTCCATGTGCAGCACTATTCACAGTAGATAAGATATGGGAGCAACCTAAAGGTTCAACGATGGATGAATGAATTTTAAAAATGTTATGTCTGTCTGTCTATCTATCTATCTATCTATCTATCTATCCACAATGGAATATTTTCAGCCTTAAAGGAGGAGGAACCCCTGTCATTTTCAATTACATGGATGAACCTATGGGTTATAATGCTAAGTGAAACAAGCGAGACAGAGGAGAACAAATACTACATGATACTAATACATGATAATAAAAAAATCATCAAATCATAGAAGCAGAGAGTGAAATATGGTTGTCAAGGGCTAGGGCGGATGAGGAGTTATGAGTCAATATGAAGGAATAAAGTTTGGGTTATATAATACCAGTAATTCCTAGAGATCTACTGTACACAGTAGCATTAACAATTCTGTATTGTACACTAAAATTTGTTAGAAGAATAGATCTTATGTTAAGTGTTCTTTTCACAAAGTCATAATAATAAGGAGGAGAAAGAGGAGGAGGAGGAGGAGGAAGAGAAGAGGGGAAGGGGGAAGACAAGAGAAGAAGAGGGCAAGAGGAAGCATAGAGATGATGGGTAGGTTTATGGCATAGATTGTGGTGCTGGATTTATGGGTGTGTACTTATGTCCAAACTTATCAATTTATATGCATTATGCACAACTCTTTGTCTGTAAAAAAAATTAAAAATAAAAAAAGAGGTTGATCTCAGTAGTTGTCTATACAGTATGGCTCAGACCTAACATTCAAATTTTATTTCTCTAACTTTTTGATTTTCAGCCCCTGCCAGCTCTGATCCTGACTTATTCCTTAAATTGATTCTTGCCCTTTGCTTTTTGTCAACCATTTGATTAGGGTTGTCATGTTTTTCACTAGATGCAGATCCTGATCTCACCCGGTTCTCTGTTTTGTTTCCAGGCTAATCTTGCTAAGCTTGATGACTCATTTGCATTGTTGCCAATATACAATCTCTTCCTGCACCCACATTGTACTTTGTCCATCAGAATCTGAAGGCACACTTGGAGGTTGGGGACACTGTCTATTCCTCCATTCATAAGCGTGAGTTTTCCCTTCTTCCATTTGCCTTGAACTTAGCTTAGAGATATGAAAAAGAATAAGAATTTTTTTTATCTTCCAGGAGTTTATAAACTTGTTGGGGGATATAAGAGACAATTAAGAAATAAGACCAGATGGGGCATCTGGGTGGCTCAGTCTGTTAAAGCGTCTGCCCTTGGCTCAGGTCATGATCCCAGGGTCCTGAGATCAAGCCCCGCATCCCATCGGGCTCCCTGCTCAGTGGGGTGCCTGCTTTTCCCCCTCCCTCTGCTGATCCCCTTCTTGTGCTCTCATTCAAATAAATAAATAAAATCTTAAAAAAAAAAGAAAGAAAGAAAGAAAGAGGACCAGATGATTTGTAAAGAGCTCAGTAAGTGGTGTAGACACAAGAACTGTTAGAATTAAGAGAAAGGTTTGGATTATTTCATTAAAGAGGTAGAACCTGGCTGTCTGGGAAAGTTTGGGCAAGATTTGGACAAGCCAAAGGAGGGCATCACAGTTGGTGAGCTGCGGCAGATGATGTGGGGGCAAGAATCACTTAGGATGGGCTTTTCCTCCACATTACTTGTTTTCCTTCTTCATTTTTCTATTGACAGTCATGTCCAGATTTGGGCCCTGGGTGTCACCATCCTTCACTGTGGTGTTTTTTTCATATGTGGTTTTGCTTGGCTGCCTATGGTTGTAACTATCACAGGGAGCTTAGGATTCATTGACTTTTTACTTTTATTTTTTGACCATATATTAAGACATTTTAGGTATTTCACTGGGGATAACAGTCAGTTATTCTCAGAGCTGAATTTAAGTTTGTGGCTAACTTTATCCACACCTTTCACAATGATGAAAAAAAGAAAAATTGCTTCCGTCTCCCACCGCCCACGAGCTTTGAGGTCTTAATTATTGGAAACATTTCCATTGAGCTCATACATTTCATGAACTATCCTTGGGTATAGCTAGGTATCAAGAGTTTATAAACCCTATTTTCCAGATGAAAAATCTGAATTTCCACACGGGAAATGATGAGCTCAGGATGTAAGCTCCTCTAGGGGTTGGAACTGTTCTTTTTCTTTGTCTCCCCAGTGCCCATTGTTGTTCCTGGAACATATCAGGTTCTCACTAAATGTTTTCTGGGTGAATATTTAATGGATGTCTCAGGAAAACAACAACAATAATGCAGGGAGTGAGCAGAGCTAGCTGAGCTGAGTGTGCAGAACTTTATCCTTTCACAAAGATTTCAAGTTCTACTTATTTAGAAGTGTTAGATATTTAGGATTACGTTCTCTCTGAAGTTTTGTATGACACCCACCCCTGCTGTTAGGTACTTATTCATTGGGATTTCATAGCACTTTTATTTTTGAAAATACCAGCCACATTATATTTTGTGATCTCATTCATGTGTCTGGCCTTTCCTCGAGCTGTTGAAGTATTTCAGGAAATCGTTTTCTGTTCATTTTTTTATGTCCAGCACTCGGCCCAGGACCTGACACATAGTAGGCACTAAATGATCACGTAGTTAATAAATGACCATATGATCGTATGTCATAGTATAGGCTGTTGGAATGCCATACAGATCCCCTCACATACCATCCCCTAGCTCCTGTATGTTTTGCTCCTAACAGCTCATACCTTCTCGAGAGGACTTCCCTTAGGCCACTGGACATTCTTTATCGAGATCTTCAAAGAGCCAAAAGTGCTTGGAGTTTACATTCCTCTGGGGTATCCTGGAGCTAGTGGTTTACTGGTTCTGAAGTATGAAATTCTAGCTCCCTTGCCTCAAAGTGGAAAAAACTCTGTGGCATTATTTATCCTCCAGAGCTCCCCCGAGGTTCAGACAGAGTCTGGACTTCACCTGAACTTAGACTGTGCTTGGCTTCTTTCCCTTTGCCGTCCTGATTTCCCCACCCTTCGAGCACTGAGAACCCTTCTTCAATAATCCCTGTGCCAGAACCCTTATCTCAGGTTTTGCTTTTATGAAACCCAAACTAAAACCTATGCTGATTCTGGATTTGGGGATTTGGACCTTCAAGTTTCTTTGCAATTTATGCTGAAATAATAAAGAATGTTTCAAACACCCAGGTAACTTCAAGAAGGCTTCGAGATGGAGCTTCTTTAGTGAGTTTCCAATCCATTTTCATTTTTTTTTTTTATTTCTTTAAAAAATTTTATTTATTTATCTGACAGACAGAGATCACAAGTGGGCAGAGAGAGAGGGGAAGCAGGTTCCCCGCTGAGCAGAGAGCCTGATGCGGGGCTTGATCCCAGGACTCTGAGATCATGACCTGAGCCGAAAGCAGAGGCTTAACCCACTGAGCCACCCAGGTGCCCCTCCACTCCATTTTTATGATGTAAAATCCCTCTTACAGGGAAGAATTTTTATTGATAAATATATTGGTAGAGAGGACTGGCTTTCTTCCTAACAGAAGTACAGGAAGGCGGCACTGATGTTAAAGAGGACCACTCATATATCAGAACTGAGAAGATGGGACCCTGATGTATGAGTCACAGAGAAAACACAGCTGGAATGAAGCAAGACATTCCAGCATATTCAGGAATGTCACTAATTCATTTCTGAATACTTGGAAAATGTTGTCGACTATGTAACCCATACCTCTCTGTTTTCTATTTCCCATCTCACCTCTTACTTTCCCCATTTCTACAGCTCTCCAGATCTGTTTCTCTCACTGCCCCAAAAATAGCTGGTCAAGTTTTCCTCCATTTTCTGGGGACCGCAGCTGCAGTAGGACCCAAGGTGCCAATGGAAAGAGCAATGGCTAAAAATGTGGCTTCCTTAATTGTTGTGTATATTTTCCAAGAGGAGTAGATCACTGGCATTTTGAAGAGATCATAAATATACCGTTAATGAAACTGTGAGCCATCACTTTAGCCTCCAGATTAGTGTCAGGAGTTGACACTATTCCTAGAGGAGGGGAAAGCACTAAAATAAAATTACTCGAGTCCAAATATCTCCACTGCACACTGCACAGGCGTTGGATGAATGACATTTGGGTAAACACGTGCATCAATATCTTTTAAGTGCCAACTGTCCCTTCTTAAACCCTTGGGCTGGTGACAACTTGACATACGGAAGACATAGTTCTGCATAGGCTATTTAACCAAGGAAAGATGATTGTCAGTTTCCTCCAGTGTTCTTTTGCTAATAGTCTATAAACACGGATGTCCCTATTAGGTGCTGCTCCTTTTCTTTATTTGAAATCACCATTCAATTACTCTTCCCCAAATACTGTAGAACGGCTGCAGACCTCGCTGAATGTAAGCTTGTCCCCTCTCCCTTGAGCTTTCCTCTGCTTAGCTGCTCGTCCTTTGGCTCGGAGTATATAATCAGCCCTGATCTCCTGCTGAGCACCGTCAGGAAAATGGCAGCTCTCACTGAGAGACAGCAGAGCCATTCACAGTCATGGAGCTATTGAAACATTGACAGAAATGACAGACATTTCCAAAGCTGTGCGAAGCATTAATTTTAATGTATGCTGTGTGTCCTTACTTAGTAAATATTTATTTGACTGTGAAAGATAGGAGAGGTAATCACTGCTTTCCTTCAAATACAGTTCCCGTATGAGCTCCAGCCCCCTTCTCTTGAGGCAGAGGGACTCAGTTGTGGAATTTCAAAACAAAACATGTGTGTTGGGGAGGGGTGTGTGTGTGTGTGTGTGTGTGTGTGTGTGGAGATGCAAGAGGCTAGGTGTCTATTCTGGACTCAAACTTTAACAGTCTTCTGTGTTCTGTCCAAAATGTTCCCTTCAGTCACATGGTTGGGTCAGCAACCAACAAGAATTTTGCTTTAGCTGGAGAATAATTTCTAGGAAGTCTGGATTGCCAATGAGATCTTATCTGAAGATGTGTAAACCTATGTGACACTCTCTTCCACTCCACTCTCCCTGCCTGAGTCTCCTATTATAGTCTTCTCAGTTAACCTCTGTACTCAGTGGTGGTTCAATCTATTCAGCATATTCAGAGGGTCTGTCTGGGGCCACCATCTCTTCAGATGTATGGCAGAGCATTTTGCTCTTTAAACTAGGTAGATGGAGAAGACAGAAGGTAGTCGATACGGTCACAGCAGTAATCACTGAACACCAGCAAAGGTGCAGTTATTTTCACATGTACCCCCTTAGTTAATCCAAACAAGCATTTCACAGAGCAGAAAACTGAGACATAAAGAGGACAGACTACTTTTTCCAATGCCACATCATAGCAGAATGGGGATTTAGACTTGGGGTTTCCAAATCCAAGGTCTGGTGCTCTGTCTACAACATTGCAACAAAGTGCATTACATACGTAACAGCATTTTATAAACCTGAAATCTTTATGAAAATGTTAGTTACTGCTATTGTGGATGGTTAGAAAAATGTGCTTGTTAATTTTGTCTGGCTGGTAAACCATCCAGGGCTTTTCTAATGAGGCAATGAACCCAACAGGGGTGAGGGGATGAGCTGCCAAGCCTTTCACATCAACTTTGTGTGCACTAATTAAACATCATGCCTGGATAAATGGCCCAGGATGACAAAGTCCACAGCTTCTCACAGATGGTTCCAGGAAGTCGCATGGTTGGCTGGAGAGAATTTGGTCATGAATAAGATGCAACCTCAAATCTCCACTGACTATGAGCAGGTACATTAATCTTTCTTTGTATCAGTAGCAAGCTGTGGGTTGAATGTCAGGTGGGCTCCAGAAATCAATTTCCCTTTGGTGAGTGTCTGCTAAATATGAGCTTATTTCATTATTATATACAAGGAGAATGCCATATACTGGGCCATGAGAGTGAGCTCTAAAATATTAATTCATTATAAGTGGTTTTTCTTTTTCCTTTGAACCTATGGTATTTATCTTGGCAAGTTCCTTTAAATATCCTTTGACATTTAAAAAACTGATTTATTTGCTAAGTTTGCTAAGTTCTCTATATTCCGCTTAACTCTTCTGGAATCCCTTCTCCCCCCAGTTTTATACTGGGACAGGTAATATACATTGTCAAATTCCCTAGGGAATAGATAGATTTGAATTATGCATGATAATGGTCATGCATACTATGTTACAATATTAAAGAAACTCTAGGGTCTCAGAGGCAGCTAGCTCTCACACTAACCTTTACTAAATTGGGTATGTTCTACCTTTTCTGTTTCAAGTTCTGTAAGTGTAGAAAAGCCAACTTTTTTTTTTTTTTTTTTTAATTTCACTTCAACAGTGAAGCTGATTACAGCTTTTTTATGTTGTGGTAAAGGTATGTTCAATAGCAGAGTACCTAAAAAAATCACAATCAGGGGCACCTGGGTGGCTCAGTGGGTTAAGCTGCTGCCTTCAGCTCAGGTCATGGTCTCAGGGTCCGGGGATCGAGCCCCACATCAGGCTCTTTGCTCAGCAGGGAGCTTGACTCCCCCCCCCCCCACTCTCTGCCTGCTTCTCTGCCTACCTGTGATCTTTCTCTGTCAAATAAATAAATAAAATCTTTAAAAAAAAAATCACAATCAGAAAGACAACTACTTCCTAAAAGTCTTGAATTTTTAGTCATCCAAATAGGAATCTATCTGTTGACAGTTAATATGAAGATGGGTCGTCTACACTCTCCAACTAATGAATATGACCCAAGATCTGTGGTCTCAATAGTTCTATCTCACTAACTCATTTCAGCAAAGACTCAACACCTGGCATAAGCAGACCATGATCTCATTTAGATCTCAAACTCTTACTCAAATCCAGTATTGGGTGTTTATTTATTTGGCACCATTCTGAGTGTTTTCACTCATATTATCTTGTTAATGCTTTAAAAAAAAAAAAAAGCAAGGGTTTTCTACAAAGAGAGATACTGACAAATAGAGATACTAACCCCCTAGGAAATTTAATTGATTTGCTTGAGATGGGAGCTAGGATATGAACCCAGGGATTCTAAATTTCCATTCTACATTCTTTCATTGGTGATTTTGTATAACTGGCTACTGCTGTTGATGAGACATGTTATACTGAGCAACGAGGAAACAGGTAAGCCATTCTGGTTAATCTTGTCCATCAGTCAGCTTGTGGGCATCCTTGGTAGTCTCTAGCTTCTTCTTTGCCCAACATTTAGCTTGAGGGTGATGAAGCATGATGGTTCCTAATAAAGCTCTTGTGCATAAATTCTCCACACTCAACCAAGGTAAATGGTGAACTATTTTAAAAAATGGTAGTGTTTTAGGCATTCATTTTTTCAAATAACTGGCCTAGGGCTGATGTTTAAGGCAGAACCAGGCTCATCAAAAGCCCTTTAGAAATAACTACAATCAAAATTTCTTGTCCTGGAAGAGTCATACAAGGTCATTATAGATCTGAGACACAATTAAGAGTTTAGACATATCTATAGAGAATAATGACCCCCAAAGCTTTGAGAGGAAGGCAAATGGTAAAAAGGGGTAAAAGACCTTTGCTTTCTGTCATAAAAAGATGGGTTTCTTGGTCAATGTGTATGCAGTTACTTTCTGAGGATGAGCTAATTATTGCCTTGTAAAAAATGAGCAATTTAGTTCTCTAACATTTTGTGGCTGAGCCAAGTTGAGGCAAATCACTATTCGTAGTGAGAGGCCATGGTTTCTGTCCACCATCATGAAGCGACAAAGTCCAAGAAGCATGTATCTTTTGATTAATTCAATGCCATAGGACACTTCCTCTGTATTAGAAAGTGAGGCGCCTTAACTATGGTTGCAATTTGTGAAATAAAATGTGGTGAAAGTTGAATAGCTCTAGGATGACTGAAAGACCTTATTTTTGGAGACCATGTGACATGGATTATGCTTCACTTCATTTCAGAAGAGTGAATACCCGAGAAAGTAACGCAATAGTCTAAGAAGATAGCATGTTGAACTCCTCTTCCTGGAATCATTCCCAGCGCTTTCACTGCTCGTTATTCTCTGATGACTCCCAAATTTATTTCTTTGCTCAGAGCTTTGCAATGAACTCCAGACCCAATTTTCAACTGCCTGTTCAACAGTTCCACTAACATGTCTGGCATACACATACTACTTATCTGACCAACAAAATCTACTGTGCCTCTGTTTTCTTGTCTTTCTTAATTCTAGCTAGAGTCATTCTAGACTTCCTTCTCTCTTGTTCCTTACATTTGATCAATCATTGTGTTATGCTAATCCTACCTTAGAAATATCCCTCAAATCCAATTCTTCTACTTCATTTCCCACTCATTACCACCTCCCTGGATTTTTCTTGCCAGGATTATTGCAAACATTTCCCACTACATCCCTGCCTCCTATGCTCCTGACATATTTTTCTGCCAGAACTTCTTTCCTACAATAACAAACAAAAAAACCATAATGTTTTTTCCCTCCTTAAAGATGTCCATTGTCTCCTCCTTGCCAGAAGGATAAAGTTCAGACTCGTTCATACAGTTTATGAAGTCTTTCACAATCTGGACCCAGCTTATCTTTCCAATCTCATCATTTGCCACTCCCCTCAACCACACACTCTACACAATCACCAAACTGAACTGTCTTGTTCCCTTAACATAGGATATGTTTTCTTCATCCTGTTTGTTTGCATAAGCTTTTCTCTTGGCTTAGAAACCTGCCTCTAGTTTTTCCCAGAGAGCTCCCAGTCTTCTTTAAAAAGAGCACAGTGACTGATACCAGGCAAATTTATTGATCATTTAGTTTGTTTCAGGCACTATGCTAAGTACTTTTCATGTATCATCTCAATGAGTTAAAAAAAATCCCACTTACTATTCACATGTTAAAGAGGAAGAAATTTAGATGTAGAGAGCTTGGGTAATTGTCAGATTTACATATGATATCCAGGATGAGGGACTCCAGAGTTCCTATTGAAATCTCTACAGCATAGTGCTTAGAAAATTAAGTGAATGAGTATATGAAAGAATGAACTAATAGTACTATGAAGACTGTGAGTTTTCTTTTGAAGAAACTCTGGCATGAATGATATATTCTTTACCTTGAGAGTAGTAGCTACCAGCTTTTTCTTTTCTTTTTCACTGAGAATTGTAAATTTATTACCACTGAAGTTCTTCTCTGAAGCTTCTGTGATTACCACCATGACCCATCCCAGGCAAGTTATTAAGAACTTTCACTGTGTACCCATAAATTTATGCTTGCACTTCTGTTGCTGCATTGAACTATCAATATTGGCTCAAGTGTCTGTCTCTCTCTCATGAGACAATGAGCTCCTAGAGAATTAAGAATATGTCTTGCTCCTCTATTAGCTGCTGCAGTACCCCACATGAAATTTGGTACAGAGTAGGCATATGGTATGTGTTTCTGGAATAAATGAATGAATGTATCAATACTCCAAAAAGGCTTGGCCTCCTTACTTTAGTCTAACAGTAGATGTTATAACTACTATGATGAATAGATATTTTTGCTCATATATCCACTCAATGAGTGGATGTGAATTGGAAGCTATGATTCTGGAGTTCCCATGTCTCTCCAAGTTGTCTTGTGTCTCTTCTAGTGGGAGCATCTTCTTATGCTGATTCTATGTTGAGTTTTTTTTTTTAATAAGATTTTATTTATTTATTTGACAGAGATCACAAGTAGACAGAGAGGCAAAGAGAAGGGGAAGCAGGCTCCCTGCTGAGCAGAGAGTCTGATATGGAGCTTAATCCCAGGACCCTGGGATCATGACCAGAGCCAAAGGCTGAGGCTTTAACCCACTGAGCCACCCAGGTGCTCTAAGTCAAGAGTTTAAAACATAGTTTGTGTATTTATTATTATTATTTTTTTACACAATATGCCGTCTCCAGCCCACGGAATGGGAGAAGATATTTGCAAATGACAGTACAGACAAAGGGCTGATATCCAAGATCTATAAAGAACTCCTCAAACTAAACACTCAAAAAACAGATAATCACGTCAAAAAATGGGCAGGAGACATGAACAGACACTTCTCCAAAGAAGACATACAAATGGCTGATAGACATGAAAAAATGTTCATCATCGTTAGCTATCAGGCAGATTCAATTCAAAACCACACTGAGCTATGAACTTATACCAGTTAGAACGGCCAAAATCAACAAGACAGTAAACAACAAGTGTTGAGGGAGGATGTGGAGAAAGGGGAACCCTCTTACACTATTGGTGGGAATGCAAGTTGGTGCAGCCACTTGGGAAAACAGTGTGGAGATTCCTTAGGAAATTAAAAATAGAGCTTCCCTATGACCCTGCAATTGCACTACTGGGAATTTACCCCAAGGATACAGATGTAGTGAAAAGAAGGGCCATCTGTACCCAGTGTTCAATAGTAGCAATGGCCACTGTCCCCACACTGTGGAAAGAACCAAGATGCCCTTCAACAGATGAATGGATAAAGAAGATATGGTCCACATATACAATGGAGTATTATGCGTCCTTCAGAAAGGATGAATACCCAACGTTTATATCAACATGGACGGGACTGGAAGAGACTATGCTGAGTGAAATAAGTCAAGCAGAGAGAGTCAATTATCATATGGTTTCACTTACTTATGGAGCATAAGAAATAACACAGAGGACATTGGGAGAAGGAAAGGAAAACTGAACTGGGGGAAATCAGAGGGGAAGATGAACCATGAGAGACTGTGGACTCTGAGAAACAAACTGAGGGTTTTGGAGGGGAGGAGGGTGGGAGGTTGGGTGAGCCCAGTGGTGGGTATTAAGGAGGGCATGTATTGCATGGAGCACTGGGTGTGATGCATAAACAATGGATCTTGGAACACTGAAAAAATAAAATAAAGTTTAAATAAAAAAACAACAACAACACACCAATATGGCCTCTCAACACATGCTAATGATTTTCTCTGGTGCTCAACTAAAGCATTAGTGATCCATTCTAATCCTAGAGGAAAAACTATGTGTTTGTTTGTTTTGGCTCTAGAATTGTTGAGGATTATATTACATACAACCTTGTGAATAATTTAAGGGATTTTGAGAGCATTTTTTTTTCTTGCTATATTGAATTTTCACCTTAAACTAACACTAGAAACTAATCTTCAAACAAGATGTGACTCTACTCCTGTTGAGTGGTGGTTAGAGTATTGATGTAAGAGCATCAGAAGATGATACTGAAGTTCCAACTTGACTTCTAGATTTTTCCCTTCTGATTGATTTATTGATTTTTAAAGATATTATTTATTTATTTGAGAGAGAGAGAGTGAGAGAGAGAGTGCACACATGAGCAAGGGGGAGGGGCAGAAGGAAAGAGAGAAGCAGGGTCCCCATGGAGCAAGGAGCCCAATGTGGGACTCCATCCAGGACCCTGGGATCATGACCTGAGCTGAAGGCAGAGGCTTAACCAACTGAGCCACCCGGCATTTATAATTTATCAAAATGACATATGGCAACCAAAAGTTGTTTCATGAGTTCATCTTCCCTTGCCTGTGTGATTGGTGTGCTATCTCTGTTGTATAGACTGATGTTAGCTGCCTAGGCTAACCTAAAACTACTGAGCTAAATGCTAGTAACCAGGCAGGGCTGGCAGGGCCAAGGAAGTGTGGGTAGTTTAGATAGGATAGCAAAGCCCATACTAGGAGGAAGAGCAAAAGTGGGAATGATAGGTGGGAGCAATGGCCAGGATTTAAGCCTATTGTTAAAGTCATAGTCTGAGTGTTAATGATAGGATGAGAGAGGTGGAAGTTGATAAGAGCATATCAGCATATAAAATATATGAGCTTTGCGGAAGGCCCCATTGGTTCAGAGTGGTTTCCTCGGAACACAGTTATATAACTTCAATAGAGTCACATTGAGACCTGCCAGATGACACATGAAACAACCTGATAAGAACAACTCACTGCCACCACCCCCATCCCAAAACGCTATAAATTTAACTCCAGAAAACTAGAAAATAATGTGAGAATTTACTATTTTTTCTTGAAGGTCTACTTTAGGAGTTTACATACTATATCATTCAGCAAAATATATATTAAATACTACTCTTTTTCTTTACTCATACATCTGTTCAAAGACATGAAAAAAATCCCCTCCTTTTTTTCCCATTTATGGAAACAAAAAGATGACCTGATTCTCTGTCAACCTCTGACCCTTTATGTCTGTTCCCCTCCTTCTTCCTCTTTCAGTCAAGACAATGCTCCTCTTTTCCTTTTCTGGGAATACTCCTTTTATTCCACGGCCCAGAGAAGGATTCTAGTGAATAAAGTCCTCCATTTCCCTGCAGATATCTGCAGCAGCGTTCCTTCTTGAACACTCACTGAAGCCCTAACTTCATCTCTTTTAAGGAATATTTCTCCAAAGCGATCCCAATACTGGAACATTTTATGGGGAAAAGACTTTCCAAAGAGATGGTATGTAACCTGAAATGGCCTTTCACAAGTAATAGTTGTTGCATCATCAAAGATCAGCTGTTGACCAACTTGGACAAAGCTAGGCTTTGCAATGTTCCCACACCAGCAAGAACATCCAGAACCAGACAGTCCAAAGATACTACATATGGGTGCTGCTCAAAAATTTTTGGTTACAGAGGCATTCTCTTCAGTGCTCAATTATTAGGCAATTGTGAAGTGAAGGGCATGTCTTAATGGCAGTGCTGGTTTGAGGAC
Source organism: Mustela nigripes (assembly GCF_022355385.1). Classification (NCBI taxonomy): domain Eukaryota; kingdom Metazoa; phylum Chordata; class Mammalia; order Carnivora; family Mustelidae; genus Mustela; species Mustela nigripes. The sequence continues at coordinate 25,315,428 of NC_081565.1, forward strand.
ACTGATCATCTGTTGAAAAGTCTTCAATTGTTTTCTTTGGAGCCCAAGATGATTTCTAGCATGAGAATGAACTGGTGCTATGGCTAAATGCAGAATGGATGACACAAGCTCAAACAGTTTTTCAGAGACTACTTTGGGAGATTTCTATCAATTTGTTGAAATTGGAATATTCAAAGGAAACGATGGTACGAGTAAGAAATACATAGAAAAATAATTTGACTACAAGTTATTTGAACACAAATATCTACTAAGAATCCTAAAATGATCAGTAATTCTGTTTCTGAGTGTTTGTCCAATGAAATAAGGCTAATATTAAAAAATCTTTATGCATAAAGGTACTGGTTGCAAAGTTTTTCATAATAAAGATCAATTGGTAAAAGCTGAAAGGACTATCCTGTTGAGAAAAATACTATATAAATCATAATAACTATGCTCAGTAGATAATTAAGTAGCCATTAACCTGCTACTGGTTATGCCCAAGTTATAACATGTAATATAAGATGTAGGTTGAAAAGTAAGATCTAAAGTTATATATCCTTTTGTAATATATACAAATATCAAATCATTATGTTGTATGCCTGAAACTAATATAATGTTGTATGTCAATTATACCTCAGTAAAAAACAAACAAAAGTTATATATCCAGTATGATAACAACTTTGTAGAAGACATAAGAAGATATATTTAAAAAAATATATATATATATGTATATATATATACATATATATATAAAAGATCAAGAAATAAAACAAACTCTTGGTTGTAGTTAGCTTGGGATGCTGGAACTATGGATTTTCCCCCATCCTCTTTCTACTTTTTAATATTTAATATCTTTTCTTTAAAGATCATGCATTTCTGAAAAAAGTAATAATAAAAAAGTTGGTAAAATATTTAGAAACAATTCCAGATGGAATGGTGACCTTGGACACTGAAGCCTATTGCTATAAACTAAATTTTCTTCTTTTTTGTTTTTTTGGTTTCACTCCCCCTGTAATGACACCTTGCAACGCAATTTCCAGCATCGTCAGCTGTGAGATTGTTGTAATCTCAAGGAATGCATGCTGGTCTTAACAACCATGGCAACAGACTTTGAAAAAAGTTAAATGGAATGTGTCTGATTAAGGATCTACCACAACTCCGTTCAATTTCAATCTTACTCTCCTAGTTGACGATGGAGCTCTGCTGCTAATTCTAAGGCAGGTGCACTGCAGCACAATAGCAAAAGAATTGCTACTTATTCTCTGTATGGCCTCTTGTAGTCACTTATTTCCTTGAACCTCAGTTTCCCTCTTTTTAAAACAAGGAAAGTAAAGCCTACAGCAGAGAGATGATGACTAGAACCAATGAGGCAATTAATATGCAGAAAAGCATCATGCAAACATTGAGGAAATAGTTTAGTATGTAGGGAAATGCATCTGGCTTGGTGTTGAGCAAACCTGACTTTTCCTGGCTTAGCCAGTTACTGTGTCCTAAGCCTTCAGAAGATGACTCAGCAGTCTTGATCCTAACTTGTTTAATTTGTAAAATGGGGATAATGGCACTCACCTTGCAAAGTTATTATGAGGGTTGGAAATAATGTTTGTTAAGAAATGCTTGATAGGAAGCTTTTAGAATCAGTAACCACTATTTTTAAGTATTTATCAAAAGCAACTTGACCTATATATTCCCTGAATATGCTCCAACCATTGGCATTCACTGTATTTGAATAAACAAGAACTCTTTGATGACAGGTTATGGGCACTGCTAACTATGTTCCTGGATTCCAGTCTAATGGATTCTGAAGAGTATGCTTGGCTAATATTATACTTCCTTTTGGAGAACTTGTACTTCATATTGCTAAACTTGGGAGTAGAGATTTAATGGGAGTCTCTGAAGCTTAGTTGGGTTTGCCATATCTGAAATTAACTACAGAGATTCTGGTACAGGTACTTTTCATGATCAGGTAAGTTAGCTATTTAAAGATTTTTGTCTGTGCATTGTAGAAAGCACTTCTTATGGAAGCTATGTCCTTGATTTCTGAGACACTTAATCATGCAGCCTTGATGATGTAGAGAATTTTTTCCCCCTGGGGTCATAGAAATGACCATACTATTTCAATTCAGTGAGACCTTACAGAAGTTGGTTCATTGTGATCTTTTCAAACAGGATGATCTTAAAATACGTACATTAATGAATTCCCAAATCCACAGTCTCAAGGCAAAAGGGTTACCTCTGGGATGTCAACAGCTATGTCCTCAGCAGGATGTTCATTTTATTTGTAAAATGTCAGTCTCTAAACAATGACTAACAGTTAGAAAAAAAGTGCTGCTTTAATAATTTGATCATTTGATTTCATATCCTTGCCTTAGGTAAAAAAGCAGAAGCTATGAGAATGCTTACCATCTGGAAGTTCTCTATCTGGTTGGTTGAGGATTGAATGAAAACATCCTCACATATACGTCCTGTGAAGAAAGATGATTGACAAGGACTCCTCAGTGTAGTCCAGAGTAATCATTCAATCACAAAATGTACTACATTTCAGGGTGATGCCAGGATACGTTTGTTTGCTGGGACAATCTTAAAGTGGATTTGCAGTGCATCTTATTCAGTTTTCTCCATTGTAATAAGAATGCATCTCGTTATTCAAAGTGGTGGGATTGAAGCCATAGAAAGAAGCTCTGATCATAATTCCAACATGCAAATCCATTAAATTTGAAAACTATAGACTGCGTAATTGCACCCCTCTCTATGACATATGCAGACAGGATCCCTAAACAGCAACAGAAGTAGAAAATCATAGGCATTTCCTGTAGGGCGTTTCCTTCCTATCTAGCATGTACCAGAACAATCCACGAATTCTGCATGCTATGTTGGCTTCAGAACAGGGATTTTTGTCCAACTAGAAGCAAATGTTCTATTTTGAAATTTGGATGGAAAGTTATTGGTATGAAAGTGTATGTGAAGGAAGAATGACATCAACCTCCTCGATGAGTAATGTGGTACTCTTCCCATGTTTTTCAGGTGTCAGAGACCACAACAGCTGTTGAGCTTTCTTCTGAACACTATGAAATGAAGTTTCCCTTCTTTCCATTATGCACATTAGGAACAACTCTACCATCAGGAACACTGATGACACAATTATAACAACAACAAACATTTATTGGAAAAATTAATTAGTGCCGATAGTGCCTGACACATACTAAGTTCTCAGTAAATGTTATCCATTATTGTTATAGTTACGATTATTATATTGTCACCAATGTTCCTGCAGTAGACTTGTTCCTGTGAAATGGTGTTATAAATATCCCAATTTTACAGGCAAGGAAACTGAGGTACTAAAAGGTTAAATAACTTGCCCAAGGAAGAACACACAGATCACAGGTAGCAAGGCAGAAAGGTGAACTCATGTGGAATGGCTCCAAAGCCTGAGTTCCTGTCTTTATGAGTACTTGTTCATGTAAGAACAAACAAGTAAAGAAAAACTAAGAGTGCAGACTGTTTCCCACTTTTCCTGTTAATATTTATTTACAGCTTATCGTTTTGTTGCCAGCGAGTGGAGATTTGAGTAAAAACTCAACACTGAACAAAACATTAGGCATTAACATTTTTCTCAACAATTCGAAAAAAGGCCAGATTTTAGATGCACAACCTATCAGTCCAACTCAAGATAAATTACTGTTTTGTGGGATCATGATTTGAACTACTGGGGTATAATTATAAAGAGTCTTGGATTTGAGGCAAAAACAATTGGGTTTGATACATCTTTTACTTTTTTATCGCTATATGACTTTAGGTATAGGGGTCCAGAAGGAGGTTGAGAATGGGATGAAATGTCAGTAGCACATACCAAGATGTCTCCTGCTGTCTTGTTTTGACTTCCACTCTAGTCCCTGCCTGGATCAAACTTTTCCATCTTGCACATCTGCACATTTCCTTAGCCTCTTCCTGTCCCCATTTCCTCCCATCAGACTCCTTCAGCTTCTCACCGAATTCCTGGTACCTTCACAAACGCTACTATACAGATACCAACCTGGGCGGTTTTCAAGAGGTTTCCTGTATAATTATCATGGATCTACAACTTCAAGGTAAACATCTTGAAGTCAGGGGCTGGATTCTTTTTTATCTCTTACTTTGCATGACACAGGTCTCAAGACTCGTCAGATAGGGGTGGAGAGTACTGACCGAGAGAACTGAATAGGCATTTCCTTAAGACAGATTCTTATATTTGTATCTGAAAGGACTATACATAACATCAAGAAGACAAAAAGGAAACATTTTAAAAAGTTTGTAGAACAGAAAAAGTCCTTTTAAAAATAACCACAATCAACTGTTAAAGAGGGTACTTTTGTTAAAGGAAAGGCAGAGAGTCTTGCTGAGGACTATGCAAATTGGGAAGTAAGAAGTATGGAGAATGGACTTGTTCTGAATGGTAGGGGGAGTGGAGTTTGGAGTTTCAGGGGAAATCCAGGAGGAGGGGAGGAGGAGCTGGAGGAAAAAAACAGAGCCAGGAGTTGTGGGAATTTATGTATCATGGGGAGCATAGATCACAAAAGGAGCTCTCTTAGAGATGGGGTGGCTTGAAAGGCCTTTTAAAGACTAGAAATGTCTAATATGAGATTTTTAGTTGTTTGATCTAAGATATGCCGGCAAATCCCCTTTACCCAATGCTGTGTGTGTGCGTGTGTGTGTGCGTGTGTGTTTGTGTGTGTGTGTGTGTGTGTGTGTGTGTGTGTGTGTAATGAGTTTTCATTTGGTTTGGCTTGGCTTTTTTTAGAAATTGGCACAAAGGCTCAGTTTCACCTCTAGTACCCCATTTTGTAAATGTGGAATAAGGAATCAGGATTCCAGAAATTAGACAAAGGCTTGGGCTCAAAAGTCCTCTTAAAATTTGCAAAATTCTTGGAGGGTGACTTGATTTTCACAAAGCACTGAAATGGGATTCAAGTCAAGTGTCTAGATCTTGAGGGTTAAGCCTCAGATATATCTGGGTTACTCGCCATAGAAATAGTGGAAAAGGTCATGAGGTACAGCAAAAGGAAGGCCAGACTTGGAAAAAGAAAGAGGATTTGGTTTGTTTTTTGACTCTGCAACTTAATGTTTGGAGACTCAGTTTCATCATTTATAAAATATACCTACCTACCCAGTGGTCTGAAAAATGAGGATAAAATACACAGTGTTTACTATGGTACATACATGGTACATACTTGATATATGAATAGTCGGTCATACTTTAAAATAGAGTTGATTCAACTCTTGAATCTGGTAAAGTTATTAATTAACAAGGGTAGATTAAGCCTAGTAACAAACAATCCCTAATGTTTAGTGGTTTATCACAACAGGGTTTGTTTCTTCCTTGGTATACACATCACAAAGTAGCTGGATATCCACTTTGTCTCGTCTCCATTCTGGAATCAGGCTGATGAAGCCGCTATTATCATTGGTCATCATGAGAGAAAGTCTAGAATGAACGCTTCAAGGAAATGTAACATTCCCCTATGCTTGGAAAACAGAGAGCAGGAATTATGTGACAAATAGCACCAAGGCTAACAGAACATTTTTCTTTATTGTTTCTCCAGTCTCTTCATGAAGGCTGATGCATGGGACTGCTGGACAGAATGAGGGCTAGCAAGTTTCTTTAGAGTGCTGTGCCCTTTCATGATCAATTGCCCTCTGGTTCAAGGCAGAAGATTGCTTTCAATCTACCATAATGATTTTGAAACAATAGATTTTTCAACATTATTTAATTGAGTCAAACACTTTGAAAGTGTAAGTCTGGGGATTTCCTGATGCAAGCTATGATGTGTTCAATTTAATGGCATTTGAAGCTAATTTTTTTGTCTTCACAGGAGGTAAAGATACTTTACATTTCAAGTCAAATTTGAATAACTATTGTAAAATCAAATCATCAAAATGTTGAATATAAAGTATCTCAGTACTTTTATATTTCTTTATGATATTTTTACAGGATAAAATATATATCTGCATATGTATATGTATGTCTATACACCCTGAGAAGAGAAGCACTTACAGAGATAAATTTTATTTATGGTTCTCCGATTGTGCCACTGAAATTCGGTATGTGGTAACTCACAGAGTTGGGTTTGTGAAATGGTCATAGAAATACAGAGACAGATCTCTGGCCAATCTGTATTCTTTACACTTTTCCCCACCTGCCTGAAATTCTTATTAGCCATGCTGATTTTTCCCCTTTTCCCCCAAACACTATAAACCTCTATGCATATAGAGGCACAGACCAACCTCATTTTCTCTACCTAGAAGATATTTGCTCCTTAATTACTTAGCTCAAATTTCATGTCTTCTGTGAAGCTGCCTATATTTTCTCAAAGAGACCAAACTGCTCCCTCAGTAATTCTAAAGCACTTTGACAATGATTCTTTTATAGCACTTAGCACATTGCATTGTAATGGTCTGTCTCTTTCCCCTACTCATTACTATATCACTAGCACCAAGCATAATTCCTGGTGCTTAGTGGATGTTACAGGAATAAATGAAAGACATGAAGCCAGGGCACAAAACTTGATCTTCTAATCATGACTGCAGATCAAGCTCCATTTTTCACACTGCTTATGACTGGTTAAGCAGCAGAGATGTCTTGCTTAAGATAAAGATTAAGATTCTCATAGTAATATAAGTTCCTTACTAGAGCATGTGTGTTCTGAGGACAAGGATCTTCTGACTGACTTACTACTCTATTGTCGATGCCTAGAATAGTATCTGATCTGTAATAGGGAGGGAACAACAACAAAGAAACCAGAAACAAACCTTTATTGAAGAAATAAGTAAAATACCATTTGAAGCCATTTTAGCCATTATTATCACCAGGCATTTTAAAAAATTATCGTTTTCCCCCATCATGCCAGGCAGAGGGAATAGGACACTGGGCAAATACAATGAAATGTTAGGGGAAAAGAGGAAAGGTTTGGAGCATGTGGTCATCCATGATGGGCAGGTCTGTTTGTGGCAATAATGAGGAGCTCTATGATCATCATGGCTTAACTTATACTTAGTGTCAAAAAAAAAAAAAAACAACAATGTGACTTTGAATCATAGGCTACTTGCTTTGTCACAATACATGTGGCTATCATTCAAACTCTTGGGGATCCCAGTGTCTGAATTATAATGTTTTTTCTTTATCAGAATCATGTAAGTGAAACTGTCATCTCTCTTAAGAAACACAGATTAGAAGCTCCAAATTTGGCAACACAGGGTGAAGCCCAGGATGGGGACAACTGGCAGAATGTGGCTGCCATAATTCTAGCCTTCTTAGGATTTCCTTTTCCCTGTAGATTTCTCTGCTACCATGACCCAACCTGTTCCCTTAAGGATATATTGGCCAGAGTATACACATGCACATTAATTCACTACAGTGGTATAAATGAAGTAGATAAAGATATTTTTCTTCCTTTGGACATTTTGGGCTCATGTCTTGGCTTTTTGACTATGCCAAATTTCTTCTCTAAGCCTCAGTTTTTTCAGATGTAAAGTGGGGAAAATACTAGTGTTACGGACTGAATTGTGTCCCACCAAAATTAGTATGTTGAAGACTTAACTCTGACTATACTTGGAGACAGGGCATTTAGGGATGAAATTAAGGTTAAATGAGGTTATAAATATGAGGTCTTGAACTGATAGGATTGGTGCCCTTATAAAAAGAGGAAGAGACTTGAAACCATAAAACTCCTATAAGAGAACATAAGCAGTAATTTAACATCAGACTTAGAGATATTTTTCTAGATACATCTCCTAAGGCAAGGGAAACAAAAGCAAAAATAAACTATTGGTACAACACCAAAACAAAAAGCTTTTGCACAGCAAAAGAAACTATCAACAAAATAGAAAGGCAACCTACGGAATGGGAGAACATATTTGCAAATGATATATCCAATAAAGGTTTAATATCCAAAATATATAAAGAATTCATACAACTTGACATCAAAAGAAAATAATAATCCCATTTTAAACATGGGCAGGGGACCTGAAGAGATATTTTTCTAAAGAAAACATATAGATGACCAACAGGTACATAAAAAGATGCTCAACATCACTAATCATCTGGAACTGCAAATCAACACCACAATGAGATATCACTTTACATCTGTCAGAGTGTCTAGAATAGAAAAGAATAACAAGAGTCGGTGAGGATGTGGAGAAAAAGGAACCCTCGTGCACTGTTGGTGGGAATGTAAACTGGTGCAGCCACAATGGAAAATAGTATGGAGGTTTCTCAAAAAATTAAAAATAGAAATACCATATGATTCAATAATTCTATTTCTATTTCTATTACTATTTATCCAAAGAAGTAAAAACATAAATTTGAAAGGATATGTGCACCTCTGTTTATTACAACACTATTTATAATAGACAAGATATGGAAGCAAACCAAATGTCCATCGATACATGAATGGATAAGGAAGATGTGATACATACACACACACACACACACACACACACACACACAGTGGAATATTACTCAGCTATACAAAAGAATGAGATCTTGCCATTTGTGACAACATGGAGCTAGAGGGTATTATATTAAATGAGATAATCCAGACAGAGAAAGACAAATGCTGTATGATTTTACTCATATGTGGAATCTAATAAACAAGACAAATGAATAAACACACAAGAAGCAAAATCAGATCTATAAATACTAAGAACAAATTGATGGTTGCCAAAGGGGAGAGAAGATGGGGGGATGGGAAGAGAAGGTGAAGGGGTGTGGGAGATACAGGCTTCCAGTTATGAAATGAATTAAGTCATGTCAATAAAAGGTACAGCATAAGGAATATAGTCAATGATATTATGATAGCACTGTATGGTGACAGATGGTGGCTACCTTTATGGTGAGCATATCATAATATAGAGAGACGTCAGATCTCTATTTTGTACCTGAAACTAATGTAAGATTGCATGTCAACTGTAATCAAGTTAAAAAATACATAGATACATACTACCTTTGAGGAAAAACAATAAGAAAGAGGAAGACACACCAGACTCTCTCTTTCTCCACATAAGCAAAGGGGAAAGGCCATAGTCATGAGGTAAAATGGGAAGGGAGCCACCTATGAGCCGGAAAGGACAACCTTCACCAAACCAAATTTGCCTGCACCTTGACCATGGACTTTTAGCCTCCAGAATGATGAGAAAATAAATGTCTATTATTTAATCCAGCCAGTCTGCAGTGTTTTGTTATGACAGCTGGAGGAGACTAATACCGATGGTGTCTGATAGCTTTTGCAGGGAGGTGGGGAGGACTCAAGGCATGTCACTTGTATTTGCTGTGCTGGTGGCAACCAGCTGAGAAGACGATGGTTCTCAGATACGACTTGACTGGAGGTTCAGGGATAAGCACAGGAACTGGACACATACAAATAGGTACCTCATCTACAGGACATTGTTTGCTTATCTCTAGGTTGGGGCTTCTTCTGATTCTTCCATGATCTGAAGTCCTGTTATCCCCACTTTTCAGGTATGCCCATAAGCATGTCTCAACTCCATGGTATCCAGAAGTGAGAAAACTATCCTCTTCTCCTGTGTCTTATGAAGTGTCTTCTTCATAGCGTCCATTTTTCTGTTTCTGTTTGCTTTTTCCAGGGATGATGGACTGGTGGTGATGTGGGGTGGGGTCTCACCTACTGAATGGCAGGCTTTTCCAGCCATTTTAAGACCTTATCCTATGGCTCTTACCAGACAAAGACATTGAAATAAGCCCAAGAGTCATAGAAGGAATATCTAGATATAGATATATACATAGATACCTATGTATATATGGCATGTGGGGTAGGGATGTCTTTTTACCTCCTTCCTTTCTTCCTTTTTAGGCTACACAAAGAAAAGACACCTCTTTCATTTTTTAAAAAACAGCTTTATTGAGATGTAATCAATATACTATACAATTTACCTATCCAAAGGGTACCACTCAATGTTCACAGATATGTGCAGCCATCACCAAGCTCTTGCATTTTTAATGTTTTTTGTTTGTTTGTTTGTTTAATCAGAGTCTGGGTTCTCTGTTCTTAGCGTGATGCGTAGGACATCAATACACCAGCCTGGGGAATTTCACCAACCTGAGGCCAGTGCATTTGGATAGTTCTTTGTCCAGTCAAAGGAGGAGACTTCTTGGTGGCTGCTCTTAATTTCTCTGGTCCTGGCTGTGAGCTCCCACAAGAACAAACACATCGCCATGAGGACAAGTAACTGTTGGTCAAATGCTGCTTAAGCAAAGTCAAAGACTTTATTCAGAGGCATCAGGCTCTCCCCTTCTTTACTTATCACGGTACACGCAGCCAGAGATTCAGGGTTCCCTGAGAAAGCTAGCTAGTCTTGGTTCTTTCTGTGAATTCTTCTCTGTGACAAATCCTCCGTCTTCAGCCCTGAAGGAAGGGCTTAATAGACGCTCCTTGTGTTTGCGTCTGGGACCAACCCAGCTCTCATTTTAGTAACCAGTTCCAGAGAAGAAACACTTGTAAAGAACTAGCAAAAGCCAAAACACAGCGCAGCCTAAAGATACCCCAAATTTACATTACTGCACAAAACAGGATAGAATATTTTTTAGGTCACACGAAACAGTTTTGCTTCTTAAACAAGTAACTTCGAAGCATCTCCATTTTAGATGCTGGCTAATGAAAACCACTATTCCAAAGCGGGTTTCCAAGAACAGTGCCCAAGTACTTGCATTTACATTTGCATAACCAAATCAGTTTTACAGGCCGCTCTTCTAGAAGAAAGGGAAAATACTGAAGGAATATTCACCTCTCACAAGACAGGCCATGGCTTAACAAGCTGACATGGCAGGTTCTTCCAATGATGCCCATTCTCACCAAGGCTTCACAGCCTTAGTGCCTGGTCTCAGTTGGGACCACGTTCAAGGTTCCTGGTACTGCCCCTCATCCTGGCGGTGCCAGCAAGACGAGGCTGCCCACACCAGGAGCACAAGGAGGCCACTTGAGAGGTTCTGCAGCTCTTATTTCCCTTTATTTCACATTCTGAATTTTGTTCCAAAAACCAGCAATAGATTAACCCCAGGAAAATAACCCACAAAGTCAGATTCAGCTAACATTTCCTGGCTTCTACGTGCCAGGTGCTCTCACATGCTTTTTCTGAGGAAATCTTTACAACAAACCCATGTGGTAGGACCAATATTACTTCATATTGTTTTAAGAACTGAAGCCATAGAGAGATTAGGTCATTCATACACTGACCAGGTAACAACATTCTGGGTCAAAGCTAAACCTGACTACGGCAGGTTCCACGTGATCTTCTCTTTTCTAGAAAAGTGAGGGTTTACCAGGACCATGCTACAAACAGGAGATTAGTAGTGTAGCAGGTGAATACACAGCATATCAGCAGTCAATACATGTTAAATCAGTAAATGAATGAATGAATGAATGAAAAATCCCTGGAAAGCTAAATTCTTAGTCCAGTAAGTTTCTAGTTTGTCTCTTTGATACCTGGTTATCATGGAAGATTGGATTTCATTCTAATTTTCAAAGGCATTTGTCAAGGTTCCTTTATCCCCCACCAGAGTTTTTGGCCACCCAAGGAAGTAAGTAGTCCTATTTCCCTGCTGTTTGCCCTCGTAGGGACGAGGTATTTGGTGGTCGGGAACATTTGTGTGGAAATTATGATGGTGCTACTTGTAAGCTGGGTGATTTGGGGAAAAAAATCACCTTTCGGAGGTTTATTTTATTGCTGACATGGTGCGAGTGATAACATCTACCTGATATGGTCCTAATGAGGCTTAATTTCCCAAAAACAGAGTTGAAAGCCCAGCACAGTCCCGTATGGTCCAGCAATATTGGGCCCCTTGTAAAGTTGCACCTGGTTTTACGTGGAATGCATAGCACCAAGTGTGTACTTCTATTTAAGAAAGCCACTGACAGCAGTAGTTCATTCATTACCAGGGTCAAAGATGAGCTGTACAGAGATGGTCACTTGTCCCCTCTTCTAGTACTTGTTAGGGGAGACATCTATAGGCCTTGGTTTTGGTGAGAAGTTTTGTTTTTGTTGTTGATGCTGTTTTTTCAATGTTATGACACAACCACAAGACCTGTATTATCCATTTCCAGGTGGGACACAATGGGCTGGCCCTCCTTGCAGTGGAAAAGCTCCATGAGGCACTCTCTGACATGGCTCCGGTGACTTGGGCCTTCCACAGCTCCCGCCCTCTGATTACCTCCTATAAGGCTGCAGTGGCTTCTCCCCTGACACCACTCTCTCATGTGCTACATCAGACACTTCCTTCCTCACATTGTCTCCTTGCACCCATGACCGCAGGGACTCCACTTTTTCACTATGTGCCCAACACTCAGAACAGGGTCTGGAACACTGGAAGAACTTAAGACACAAGTATTATGAAGGTAAGAGAATATTCTTGTCACTGTTATTAGCATCATTGACATTATGATAATGAAAGTGTTTCCTGGGGAGACTGCATCATCTCTACCTCTTTCGTTCACCCCAGACTCGGTCACTCTTGTTTACCTAACCAACACTGACCCTCTGAAGACCATGACCTAGTCCTATTTCTCCACAGCCTCCCTTTCACTAGTTCTTATCAGGAGTTGGCTTTACAACCCAGTGAATTGCCAGGTGACTTGGTACTCTCTGTTGCAAACAGAGTGTAGGGGTGCACTGAGAAAGATGAGGCTCAGAGTTTTAGGCAGTAATTCATGCTTTTTTATTTAATACACATTGGCAAAGTGTTCCATGTGTGTCAGGATCAAATGGAGCAGATGTGAACGAGAGGGTCCCCGGTGGGCCAGCCAGTCGGGTTCATGGTCAGTCTCAACAGGGAGCATGGGAACAGAACAGCGGGGGTGAGATCAGGGGTCTCAAAGAGTATGGAGGAAACATCCCCACTAGCCCAAGTCCCAGCCTGTTTGTTAGAAATGGGCTGTAACCTCTGGTTACAGGGGTGACTCATCCAGGCGAAACCAACAGTCGCATGTGATGGATTTTTCATAAGACAACGTTGGAGGTATACCACTGGGCTGTGTGTGTGTGGGGTGGTTATCCAAGGTTTCTTTAAGTGTCAGAAACAGAAGGAGCCAAATTCCTTTCTTTCTCTTTTCCTTCTTTCCTTCCTTCCTTCCCCTCTTCCTTTTTTTATTTTTTGGTCCTGGTCAAGGGGCCCTTTACAACCCACATTGCACTCAGAGATCCAACCTGCCTTTTGTACACTCTGATCGGGAATGGGGCTGCCTCACCAAATCTGACAGTGGTCTTCACACAACCTGCGGCAGAACACATGCTCTGTCCAGAACGACGAAGTCATATGAGTGTCTTCACAGGCCAGGGAGTGAAATCCTAATCCTGATTATAGTGCCAAGGCCTAAAAATAATCCCATCCCAGAGCACAGTGTATCACTGAGGTCTGGTCAGCTGGGAAGCCACCCCAACTTTCCCTCAATCTCCAGTGCTTCTCATATGCCTCCTTTGTTTCAACTCACTGATTTATGCTTCATGGAGCTAAGAGGAGATGCTGAAATCCTCAGTTTCTAAACTGGAGAAATTCCTCAACAAACTACTCACCCTCCTTCATGTAAGGACAATACAGACTCTTGGAAAACGTTAACTTTGAGAATTACTAACCAGGTTTTGATGTCATGTCTCTGAGGAGCTTGGGTTTAGATTGTACCTAATCATATTTCAGAGGCTGTTTGGGGCTGAGAGATTGAAGGGAATAGCCAGAAGTTTCCTTAAACATGTTAGGCCCTACATATGGTTCTAACTATAATCATGTTTTCAAGGGCCTATGAGATAGAGTTCTCCAAGAATGCTTCTTATGTCCGTGTTAGAAATTGGCTGTGGCTAGCTTGGCTTGAGGACATACTCAATACTTTGGAAGTTTTCCTCCAAAATCGCTTTGCTTCTCCTCCCTGCTCTTTCTGGCTTTCTGTTCCAGCCCAGGATTTTGAGCTGGATGTGCATTCATTAGAGGGAGGTGTCTTGATTCCTTATCTCTGCTCATGACAAGTGAGGGAAGGACACATTGTGTTACGAAGCGCTTACCTGTTACCAGGTTTATAAACAATCCCAAACATGGCAACTCTTTGTCCCTGGAGGCCTCAGCCCTGCCTAGTGCAGGTCCTGAAGCTTGCAGGCTCGGTCCCACCCATTCACGGAGCCAGCCCTGCACAGGCTTGGCCCTTAATCAGGGGTTCCTCCCCTGCCAGGAGGTGAAGTCTAATACAAATCTTCCTGCTGTCATCATCATCTTCATTTCCAGGGTGCCCTGCCCAGGTACCTGCAGGTCCATGTGTTAGCTCAGAAGCCTACCTGCCTTAACATCTTGAGCGTGTTCCATTTATGCTTAAAATGGGAATTGGGTCCCTTGAATCCAACCCATTGGCTGGAACACTTGTCCCCATAAATCAGCATGGTCCAGTAGAAAGATCACGTGAGCAGTGCATGCAGGCCACGCACGTCATTTTAAATTTTCTTCTAGCCACACCGAGAAAGGTAAAAACCAAACCAGACCAAACGAAACCCTCCCCCAAAAGGTGAAATTAATTTAATAATATATTTTATTTAAGCCAGTATAACCAAAGTGTTATCATGTCAACACATAGGCAATATAAGATAGAGTATCAATGAGCTATTCTATGAATTTTTTCCCCCACATTAACTCTTTCAAATCCACTGTGGATTTTATACGTAGAGTACTTCTTGACATGGACCGGCCACATTTCACATGTTCAATAGCCACATGTGGTTGGTGGCTACCATAGTGGGCAATGTAGACTCTCACCCCAAATTGTTTAATTTGAACATTGTTACAAGGGCTGGAAGAAGAACCCAGGGTTGGGGAGCTGCTATTCTCTGTGATATTACTTCGGATGGGAGGTCACTGTCTACCAGCAAGACTGTCTTCTCCTGGAGACTGAATCAGGCTGCAATGAGTGTTAATTATAGTTTATCCTGGGCCAGCCCGTGTGCTACAAATTTTATAAGCATTATCTCATTGTAGCCTCAGAATAATCTGGATGTTCTTTTATTACCTCTGGGGCATAAGAGGTTATGACAATTGCCTCAGGTCACAGACTTGCTAAGCGGGGGTTGTCCGCATCCAAAACCAGTTCTGCCTCTCTCTGGAGTTCGAGCCCTTACCTGCTGTGCTAAACTCCCATCCCTCTTGCCCCTTGGCCAGCAGGACTTGGATGGCTGCCTTCTGTCTCAGAAACGGTCCTGCAGGCTGGTCAGCTCCTCACCCAGTTTTGTCTGTTCCTCATTCTTGTGTTTACTCATCTTTCTCTATTGACTCAGCACAGACACCCCAGCAGGCTCTGCAGCTAAGTCTGACAGGTTGTGGTGGTAACAAGCCTCTACAGCGTGAGGTCCTCAGAAAAACTGATCTATGAGGCAAACCATGTGAAATATTTCTCTCTTCTCTGTTTGGAAAAGCTGGAGAGCTCTGAGTTTCTGGCAGACTTGCAGCTAATGAACACAAGAATATGGAATTAGAAAACACACCCAAAGCTGGTTGCTTGGCTAATGGAGACATATTGCACGTCTCAGGAGCTTGTCTCGGGTCTCTGGGGACCAGGAGCCTCTTGTGTTAAACAGCTGGTTTAGCACAGTGTCTGCCCTGTGAGCGGGTGCAATGGAAAGCTCTTATGAAGAATCCTTGGGGACTGGAAGAATGTTTGCTAAGAGATGGATTTTTCTTGGTGCAAACATTCCAGCCAATATGGTTTTCTCCTGGGAGGAAAGAAGGGTTGGGTAGAGGTGCATGGAAGAGGCAGAAGATGATGAGTGGGCTCATGGACCTTTCTTAACCTCTGTGGGCATTCAATGTGACAGGACATTCAGCTGTGTCCTACAGCATTTCCTCCTTGCCATGGGAGTAAAATACAATCTCTGTTCTGAGCTAGCTCACCGAGACCTGGGGAAGCAGAAGCAGTCTAGGACTGTACTGAGGTCCTACCTGCAGAAAGTGTGTGCATTGACAATGCATGACCTTTGGGGCTAGACTGGCAAGGAGCTGTATGTTCTTGGATGAGTCACTTAACTTTGAGTCACAGTTTTTCCACTTCTAAAATCAGGATTCAACTTTAGGGGAATTGCTAGTTCTGTAAAAGTGACTAGCATATTCCTGGTTCATAGAAGACACTCAGTGTATGCTAGTTCCATTTTTCTGAGAGAGACAGCAGCCATCCAAGTCCTTCTGTCCAAGGGGCTGGAGGGAAAGTGTTGAGGAGAAGAGACTAGGTTGTCACCATACAAGTAAACTTTCGGTTTGGGCATTCATCAGCTCATTGGCTTCCTGGATTCTGATCTTTCCTTGATTCTCTTGACTGAGTCTGAATAAAGTTCCAATCCATGACTCTCACAGGCCCCTATACTTCCTTATCTGGCACTTGTTGAGTCTCTGACCAAGTGTGGGCATCCTGGATTGAATAATGTCCCCTCAAAATTCATGTCCACTAGGATCCTTGAAATTTGACTTTATTTGGAAATAGGGTCTTGAAAATGTAATCAGTTAAGGTCATACTGGATTAGCATGGGCCCTAAATCCCATGACTGGTGTCCTTATACGAAAGCCATATGAAGATAGGAAAAAGAAGATGATGTGAAGATACCCAGGAAAGATGTCGGAGGAAGGTGTTGAATTGGTACAGTGACAAGGAATACGAGAGATTACTGACAGCTACCAGAAGGTAGGAAATGCCAAATCCCATACAAAGGCCTTGGAATTTACAGGGAAGGATGCCCCGCACTTCACCGATGGTGTCTGCTATTCAAAACTCTCCCCTGGACCAGCCCTCTGTAGGTTCATATTTGAACTCCTGGGAAAGATGGAGCTGCAAATAAGCATAAATACAACTTCACTACAGTTATCCTAATGCTCCTGCTTTTTTTTTTCTTTTAAGATTTTATTTACTTATTTATTTGAGAGAGAGAGAGAGAGCAGTGGGAAGAGTGGAAGGAGAGGGATAAGCAGATTCCATGCTAAGTGCAGAGCCCAACGTGGGGCTCAATCCCATGGCCCTGAGATCATGACCTGAACTGAAATCAAGAATCAGATGCTTAACCTACTGAACCACCTAGGCTCATAGTGTTGTCATAATACTTCTAATTATAATGGAATTTGTAAGAACTTTTCTCCACTTCTGCACAAAGATAGATGACTTAGACACATTAAAGACTTATGGACACAAAGTGCTGCTTTGGCAACTTCAGAACTATAGCACATTAGTTGCATTTTTGATGGGTCCATGGGAGGTGTTTCAATGGTGTGCCTTAGGAACAGTGTTAGTACCTTCTCACAGCTCTGAAGGTGAGGGAATTAAGGAAGCACTTTGGACCAGGAGGGAAGATGAGGTCTGTGGTGGGAGCAGATAGAATAAGGGAATGAGCACATGTGAGAGAGCACTCTGGGGACACCTGGGAATCAATGGGCAAAATTCGAGGGTAATGTCAGAGTCCACTAAGTATGAGGAGAACTAGTAGAGTCAGACCTACTGAAATATTGTTTTAATGAGAATCCATTTCTATCCCCTATGCTGGTTTGTCCTGGGGATACAATGGCTACATTGATAATAAGAACTAGACAATCTCCTTGAGCCTGAATTTATCTGCAATACGGAATGGCATGAAGGAAAGGATACACATGAGAAGGAAGTTTTGAGTGCAAGGTTTGAAAGAAGAGAGACAACATTGGGCTTAACCATCAGTAGGTCCATATGGACCAGGTTTGCCCTGCATGAGAGAGGCCTATTTTTCTCATTTGTGCATAGGACTCAGCAGGGTCTGAATGCATTAGAGACTAAAGAACTTCTGGTACTTCAGAAGACAAGAGCTTTGGGTGTCATCCCAGGGTGTCAGCACCCTGAAATGGCCATTATTCATTCAGAGAATAACAGGAGAGTATCGGAAAGACCTGATGTTCAGTGGACATATGACCAGCTCTGGAGTTTTTCCCTTTCTCACCCATTCTTCAGCCTGACTCAGTCAAATCAAGACTCCCTATGCTGTGGTCCATGAAATGTCATGAAATTTGGACAAATCTCCTCCTTGAGGAGGAATTGAAGTAGATGGGGCGGGCGGGGGGGAGATCATTTCAAACTCTCTCACCTAGAGTTAACAGGTGAGATGGTTTTATTCTCATAGATCAGGAGTGGATTTAAGAGACAATTCTCTAACAAAAAGAATAACTATGGATCAATCCTAAAACTAACTAATGTCACCACTTTGGATAGATAAATCAATTTTAAACTCATTTTTAGCAAATAATCCTATATAACAAGTGACATAAATAGTGTACATTTTGTAGTTTCTTTCTCTTGGTGAGTGCACTAGGAAGTTGAGTTGTTTCAAAGTCTTTATAGATACCATAGATACGTATGTATGTGTATGTGTATATGTATACATGAATCATGGGAACATTATACTTACTTTGAATTTTCCCTTATCCTTAGGTCTCATTATTTTCATGCTCCTCCTCTTGCCTTTGCTAATTTGTTTTTAATCAAATTGATTGTGATGTGATGAAGTTGGTCTACATTGGAGGACAGAGATTCTACTTGCTGTTGACGTTATTTTAATAACATTGCTGGGGATAGTGCTCATTCTATCATATAGTTTCTTCTTTATGAAGATTAGTGAGTAAAAGTTCTCCCTGGTTTCAGCAGCAAGGATACATGAGATTCTTTTTTGGGAAAATATATGATTTGATCTTATTCTGTGGACACTGCGAATCTCCTAAGTTATCAATCTTACTTCCTTTTTAGCATTGGTTGCTAGGAAGCTCAGAGACAAACTTTGTTTCATTTCTGTTTGGATATATAGGATTTGCTGGCTTGAATTCAATGAACTCCTCTTAACCCTTGAATCTTCGATTCTTATTCCTTCTCCTATGTACTTCTCAAATGATTTTTTAAAAATTCAGTTTATCTGGCAATGCTATATTCATCATTATGAGTTCCCATAAGGACCTTTTAGGAATCAGGCAGAATTGTAAATAAACATATATTACAATTTTGTACTTTAACCTTTGGAAGGACCAAAAGGTAAGGATTTAGAATCAGTGGACTTGGTACCGCTCACCTCATTTCTCTAATTCTCTATTTCCTTGTCTATCACAGAGCTCACAGTAACTTCTATCTCTGCAGACTCTTGTGAAATCCCAATGAGACAACGGAAGCAAAAATGCTTTGTAATATTATTTGTAGTAGTAAAAACAGGAGATGGATCCTCTTTTCTTTTAAAAATTATGTGCATGATACCCATAGTTTGAACATAAAATAGTAGGCTTATAAAGATAGAACATAAAATAGAAGGCTTATAAAAGATAGGACAATTCCTTTCCCAACCCTTTCTGGCTGCTGAGAATGACCTTCACTCTCATGGCAGATGTGGCAAAGATGATGTTATTTCTTAAATGCTTAATGATCCTCTACTCTGCTCTTATTTAAAACTGAGCCATTATCTGGAAGCTCTCTCTCTCTCTTTCTGTGTGTGTGTGTGTGTGTGTATGCGTGTTGAGACCGTATTATGAACTGGTGGGCTTCAGTCTAGAGAGATCAAGAACAGGGCAGCCTTACCATTGGTGAGACCCTGGAATGTGTGTGCAAGGATTTTTTTCCTCTCTAGAACTGTTTAGTTTTTTCCAGAAAGAGATCTTCAAAATCCTGTGGGGGTTAGAGTAGGTCAACTTATTTGTAAATGGCCAGGTTCCATCTTGCACTGGCCCTTACTTTCCACTGGGGAGAAGTCTGGGGTCTCTCTGAAATAAACCTCTGTTCTATCACTGTGAAGGGTGAAGACGGGGTGATTTTCCAGCTGCCCAGAGTGAATGGGTGGGGTCCCATTCCTCTTCAGACAGACTTCCAGCTAAACCCTCTTTTATTTTTAGATTTCAACCTCCTCCCTTAAGTTCTAAGCTTCCTTCTCTTTCCCTCCAGGGTTCCTGCCGGGGAAATTGCCCACTAACTTCTTATGATTTTTTCATCTAACTGTAGGCACTGAGATTGTAACTCACTTTGCTCTGCTAAATTCTGAAATCTGTTGAATTCTTACCTTCTAAAGTCTTTTTTTCCCCTGTTCTCCTTGTCCTTGGATGTCTTTTATCCATTCCTTTACTACCATTTCAGTGAGAGATAGAGTAAGATAAATCCAGCATATTTAACTGCAAGTGCTTTTTGAATTTCCTTATGAATATATCACTATTTAAAAAATTATAATAAACTTTATTGAGGTATAATTTACATATAATAAAATGTACACATTTTAAGTGTACAGCATGATGACTTTTGACAAAGGAATATAGTCTTGTAACTACCACAGTCAAGAATCTACTTTTGGGGGCGCCTGGGTGGCTCAGTGGGTTGAGCTGCTGCCTTCGGCTCAGGTCATGATCTCAGGGTCCTGGGATCGAGTCCCACATCGGGCTCTCTGCTCAGCAGCGAGCCTGCTTCCTCCTCTCTCTCTGCCTGCCTCTCTGCCTACTTGTGATCTCTCTCTGTCAAATAAATAAATAAAATCTTAAAAAAAAAAAAAAGAACCTACTTTTGTTGAAGGAAATCCTGACATTTGCAACAACATGGATGAAACTTGAGGGCATTCTTCTAAGTGAAATAAGTCAGAGAAAGATGAATACTGTGTGATATTATTTTAATGTGGAATCTAAATAAAAAAAAACAACAACCATTCAATTTCATAGAAGCAGAGTAGACGGGTGGTTTCTGGGGAGCAGGCAGATGGGGCAAATGACTGAAAGGGGTCAAAAGATACAAACTTCCAGTTATAAGATAATAGGTTCTGGGGATCTAAAGCATGGCATGACTTACCATTAACTGTTTTATATCTGAAGGATACTAAGTAAGTAGATGTTGGAAATTCTCCCCACACACACAAAAAATGGTCAGTATGTGAGTGATGGATGTGTTAACTTACCTGACTGTGATAATCAGTTTGTGGTATATACATATATCAAATCATCACATTATATACATAAAACTTACACAATGTTATATGTCAACTATACCTCAATAACGCTGGGGGTGGGGTGGGGAAGGATATATTCTTGTTATCCTAGAAAGTTCTTTCTTGCCCTTTACAGTCAAACCTCCCACTCCCTCACCCCTCGTCCCAGACAACCACTGGTCTGCTTTTTGTCACTATAGATGATAAATGTATTGTTTTTGTTTAAGAAATCAAAGAGAAGTTATGTGGTTGTGAGGTTGTGAAGAATTTTTTAAAACTTTGTCTTTGTATTAAAAAAATGAGTACATTTGGGGCACCTGGGTGGCTCAGTGGGTTAAAGCCTCTGCCTTCGGCTCAGGTCATGATCCCAGGGTCTTGGGATCGAGCCCCGCATTGGGCTCTCTGCTCAGCAGGGAGCCTGCTTCCTCCTCTCTATCTCTCTGCCTGCCTCTCTGCCTACTTGTGATCTCTGTCTGAAAATAAATTAAAAAAAAAAAAATTGAAATAAATAAAAAAAATGAGTACATTTATAGAAACATAAAATGCAAATTAAATTTAACAAAAGTACTTTGCAAACTGTAAAGTGCTTTCTAATTATTACTTAAAATTTTTCTTTGTTGATCAGCTCACACATCACTGGAAACTGATTGGCGGTGAGGAATTTTGTTAGGGGAGGGTGGTCAAAGGCCAGACCAGAGAGAAGGGACTGAGAGGGACAACAGCATCAGCTAGACTCGCAAGTAAAATTTTGCCATGTGTTTCCTTTTGGAGAAAGAGTAACTGGAGAAAAATTTTATAGAACTGTGTGAGAACAGCTAGTTCAATGTCCATGCACTCTCTCATATTTGGAGCAGAAAAGAAGGATTGTGATCTCAAGGAATATGTCAGGTAGGATCAACAAGGTAACTTGTTCAATAGTATTTCTCCCATTTGATAACAACATGAATCTAAGTGATCCAATTTTTAATAGCAACAGACATAAGAAACAATACAGATCTGAATCAGGAAAACTTAAAGTAAGAGCCGATCTTATGGATTTGAATAAGACTAAGATATTGACATGTCTCTAAGGTCAGGAGGGATTTTTCAAGTCTTGAACATCAGTGTTTTTTTTTTTTTTTCAAGATTTATTTACTTATTTTAGAGAGAGAGAGCATGCACGTGCACGTGTGGGAGTCAGGGGAGGGGCAGAGGGAGAAGCAGACTCTCTGAAGAGCACAGAGCCCAACATGGGGCTCCATCCCACGACCCTGAGACCATGACCTGAGCCAAAAATCAAGAGTAAGACAGTGAACCAACTGAGCTACTCAGGCGCCCTGAATATCCATGTTTTAAAAGGGCAGAAAAGTGTACATTATTAGGATCAAAGTAATTAATAGGTAGTTGGAATTATATGACCTATAAAAGTTTCTTTTTCTTTTAAATTCCAATAAAAACACCTTGAACTTTAAAAAAATGAAATCAAGTCTTCTTTTTTTAAAGTTTCAACCTTGGTAGCATACATGTTCTTGACTGTTAACATGTATTCTTAATGGACAAGAAGTATGAAGAGTCTGAGTGGAAAGAAATAATGCTATCACTCTGAAAACTAAATCTAGTTTAACAAAAATTGATAACCATATTCAGGTTGCTGTGGGAAAATGGAACAATTAAAATTCACTTTACTCATGAGGCCATACCCTGAGGCTTTTTTTTCCCTTTTTTTTTTTTTTTTTAGGTTGAAAGAAAAATGTAACTGGCTATTTAATATTTCAATTTATGGAAAGTATGTCATAACTGGGAATTTTGATAACTCTGGACATTAATAAGGAGACAAACCAGTTGTAGTAGCAGGGGTGTTACTGTAAACACTAGGACATGGGGCAGAGGAATATCTATGTTCATTTAGAATGATCTCTTTGGAGTTAATGATTCAGTTTGTGCTGTAATCCTATTCTACAAATCTGAGTGTTTTTCATGCTCTTTTCTCTTTCCTAACCCTTGACCAAGAGAAATAAACATTGGTTGAACAGTCAGAGACCTATGACAAATGACATACATAATAATCTAACGCCTCTGAAAGGCAGGTTTTTGCATGACATAAACAGTTCCTTTAGTTGCCAAACAAGTGTCAATCTGACCATGGAAAGAAAAAAGAGACAAGAAGCAAGAGGAGACCAACCCAGATTCAGTCCTGAAATGTTAAGTTTTCAGGTGGTTTTTTGATTGCCTGTTTTATTTTTTAAAATTTTTTTAGATTTTATTTATTTATTTGACAGAGATCACAAGCAGGCAGAGAAGCAGGTAGAGAGAGAGGAAGGGAAGCCGACTCCCTGCTGAGCAGAGAGCCCCATGTGGGGCTCGATCTCAGAACCCTGGGATCATGACCTGAGCTGAAGCCAGAGGCTTTAACCCACTGAGCCACCCAGGTGTCCCTGATTGCCCATTTTGGAAAGACATTACTCTAAAGGGACTCAAGGAGCAAAACCACAATTAATTGGCAGATTAATGGTTTTCTGATTAGTTGAGTTTCTACTTAGTCCCATCTTATCAAGGTAAAAATTGAAACAGAGCCAAAGTTTGTTGAGTAAGGGACTTGGGATATTTTTTGTAGAGTCTGGGGGTCAGGGAGCTGAGTTAAATGCACACTGGCCCGGGCCTCAGGCAATGGAGTGATTGTTCTCAAAACCATTACCATCTTTATCACCACCTCCACCAATGATAGGTTTTTGTTGTGAGTTTCTTCTTTTACTTGGAGAGCCTGGGGGAGGGGGTTGGATAATAATAAGTGAGGAGTTGGGTTCATTCTGTTCAAGCTACTTGATGTTTAACTGTGTTTGTAAATGCTCTATAACTCTAAGTCCTATTTCAGTTTGAAGTGAAGTGAAGTGAAGATAAGAATAGCACTGGGAGCTTCAGGAAGCTGGGAATTCTAGTGTCTCCTGAGTCAATCACAAGATCACTGTGTGATCTTGGGGAAGTCTTCTCATCTTGGTTTCCATTTTTCTGTGGTAAAATAATGCACGACATCAAACTGGACATTTTAGCCCTTGTTAAGTGTACAGTTCAGGGCAACAGTTACACCATCATGCCATCATCGCCACTATCGATCCATCTCCACAACGTTTTCGTCATCCCCAACTGAAAGTCTATACCATAAACAATGACTCTCCATTCCTGTCTACTCTCCGCCCCCCACAGCTCCCCACAACCACTATTCTACTTTCTGTCTCCATGAATTTGATTTCTCTAGGTGCCTCACCAACATGATATCAGACTGTATTTATCGTTTTGGGTCTGGATGATTTCCCTCAGCATAACGTCTTCAAGGTTCCCAACTATGATGTAGCGTGTGTCAGAATTATGTAAGGGCCTATTTAGCCAGAGCGATTCCATCTGGTTAAACAATGACCTTGTTGTTTATACAGTAAAACTTAAACTGTCTCTGCCCCACCCTTCCCCCGGGACTTACTTAAAATAAGTCCTGGAAACTAGTCCCAGGTAACAAAGCCCAAATACAAGGGTGGGTCAGGCCAGGTGGAGGTATTCAACCAGTGGGGGTGCATACTGTCTCCCTAGCTACCAAGGAGTATGGGCCCCACCCTTTGCGTGCCTTTTGGGCGCCAATTCTGACCAAGGTGATAGGCTAGTTCAAATATCTACTATAGAGTAAATTGTAATTCAGTTGGCCAGTTAAGTGTGACCTAGCAGGACTGTACAGCTTTTTCTGTGTTACAATCTCATTTGGCCACCTGTGCACAGCCAGGCCTAACCACATGGCCTTTGCCCTTAAAAGCTAGTCTCTGTAAGGCAGAGAGAGGTCACCTCTTTGCAAGAGACGGCCCTGGCCGGTCAGTTTGATTCTCGATGCTTGGCGCGAAATAAAGCTTTGCTTGACCTTCGCTTTGTATCAGTCTCACTCCTTTGGCCATGGACCCAACAATTACATTCCATTTTAGGCCTGAATCATCTTCCATTGGATGCATATCACGTTTTTTGTATTCATTCATTTGTCGATGAGATATTTGCGTTCTTTCCACCTTTGACTATTGTGAGTATTGCTGCTATGAACAAGAGTGTGCAAATATTTGTTTGAGTCTCTGCCTCCCGTTCTTTTAGGTATATATAAGTGGAATTGCTGGATCATAGGATAATTCTATGTTGAATTTTTGAGTAAGTTCCACTTTGTTTTTACCAGTGGCTGTACCATTCTGCATTCCCACCAGCTATGAATGAGAGTCCAATTTCTTCACAGCCTCACCAACACTTCTCATTTTCTTTTGTTGTTGTTTTGATAACTGCCATAGTAATGACTGTGACAAGGTATCTCATTGTGGTTTTGATTTGCATTTCCCAGATGATAGTGATATTGAGCATCTTTTCATATGCTTATTGGCCACCTATATACCTTTTGTGAAGTTACATCTATTCAAATCTCTGCCTATTTTAAAATCAGGCTATTTTTATTTATTTTTGTTGAGTTGTGGGAGCTTTTTTTTTTTAAATACATATTGGGTATCAGTCTCTCATTAGGAATAGGACTGGCAAATATCTTCTCCCATTCTGTGAGCTGGCTTCTCACTCTTTTGACTGTGCCCTTTGATGCACAAAGTCGTAAATTTTGAGGGAGTCCATTTTGTCTGTTTCTTTGTTGCCTGTGCTTTTGGTGTCAGAGCCAAGAAGTCATTGGTAAGTTCAATGTTGTAAAGATTTTTTTTCTCCTATGTTTCCTTCTAGGAGTTTTATGACTTTAGTTCTTAGATTTAGGTCTCTGATACATTTTGGGTTAATTTTTGTTTATGGTGTAAAGTAAGGTTCCAACTGCATTCTTCTGTGAATGTCCAGTTTTCCCAGTACTAATTGGTGAAAAATCTGTCCCTTCCCCCTTGAAAGGTCTTGGCATTCTTGTCAGAAATCATTTAACCATATGTTTGAAAGTTTACTTGTGGACTCTCTATTCTATTCTGTTAGTTGATATGTCTATTTTATGCCAGTAGCGCACTGTTTTTTTATTATTGTAGTTTTGTAGTAAGTTTTGAAATCAGGGAGCATTAATCCTCTAACTTTGTTCTTTTCCAATTCTGTTCTGACTTGAAATTCCATATAAATTTTAGGAAGGGTTTCTCCACTTCTGCAAAAACATCATCGAGAATTTGACAGGGATAGTATTCAATGTGCAGATCACTTTGAATAATATCAACACTTTAACGATGTTAAGTTTCAGTCCATATACACAAATGTGTTCCCATTTTTTTGTGCCTTTTAATTTCTTTAGCAATGTTTTGCAGTTTTCAATTTACAAGTTTTTCAGTTCCTTGGTTACATTTTTTAAAAGCATTTTACCCTTTTTGCACTATTATAAATAGAATTGTTTTCACAATTTTGTTTTGTATTGTTCATTGTCAGTGTATAGAAAGCAACTGATTTTTGTATGTTAATTCTATATCCCACAACTTTGCTAAACTTACTAGCTCCAACAGTCTGTGCGTGTGTGCATGTGTGTGTGTGTGTGTGTATGTGTAATCTTTAGGGTTTCCTATAATAGGATCATGTTGTCTGCAAACAGATAATTTTACTTTTTCCCTTTTATACTTGGATGACTTTTATTTCTTTTTCTTATCTAACACTCTGGCTAGAACTTCCAATACTATTTCGAATAGAGTGGAAAAAGCAGACATTGGTGCCTACTTCGTGGTCTTAGAGGAAACACTTTCAGTCTTTCACCATTGAGCATAAAGTTAGCCATGGGTTTCCCATATATGGCCTTTATTATGTTGAGATAGTTGCCTTACAGGCTCAAATTTTTGAGTTTTTATTGGTTTCAATTTTTTTATCTGTAAAAATAGGTGGTTGAATAAGGTAACTTATTCAACCTGGTGACCTTTGACACATGACTTAAACTCTTTAAGTCTTGGTGTTTTGTTTTTTTTTTTTACTCCATGTGGTTATTGAGTAGAATTTTAAAAATGACATATGTTGATTGCCTAGAACACACTAGTGGGTTTAGTAAATGTTAGTTACTTTTCCATTCCATCTTGTCTCTCACAAGAATTCATTTAACATCTACCTCTGTCAGTCTCTGGGGCAGTTTCTGGGAATATAGAGTTAACCAAGACATAGCACTTGTTTCCAATATGCTTACACTAATGGTTTATGGGTCTCTGTGACTTTATCCAGATATAATAATCTTTTACATTAATTTTATTCAGTAAATACTTTAGAATGTCTACTATAGTCCAGACTACACTGCTAGGCACAAAGCTAGGTGCTGAACAGCCAATGATGACACTCTAACCTCCAACAAACACACAAAAAACAGACAGGGTCTTCACCTCCATGAGCCAACAACCTACTGGAGTAGATAGAGAATAAGTATACCAGTAAATATATAACTTTGAATTATGCAAGGAGAGCCCAACCAGAGAAAATGATATGTATAAGGTCCAAAGTGGGAATGGACATAATTTGTTAGAGGCACTGAGAGAAGGTCAATGAGGACAGAACATTCTAAGTTAAGGGAAGGTGGTTCAAAATGGCGGTGGTGAAAGGAGGGGCTAGTGGGAGAAGTCTGGATTTAACTCTAAGTTCAATGGGAAACTGGGGAAGGTTTTCCAGTAGGGCATATGACATAATTGGATTCATATTTCAGGAGGCATACCTTGGTTCTTGGACGGAGGATAGGATTAGAGAGGTGAAGAGTAAAAGAAGAGAGTTCAGATGGGAGGACCTTGAGTTAGTTCAGGGGAGAGACCAGCGGCTTGGTCCAAGTATTTGGTCCCCAAGTAGTTTGGGGATTGGATTCCTGGTTTCTGGTTTGAGCAACTGGAGAGATGATGATCCACTGAGCTCTCATCTTATAAATAAATGTTTAAGTCAGATGGACACACCTGTGGTAATTGTTACTTGAAAATCTACCTCTTATCTCTTTGATTAGTTGTAGCCCAGCACTGAATTTGTTCTTAGAAGTGTCATAAAACTCCCTTTCTGTGAATCACTCAAGCTTCCTAAGATGTTTCAATCACAACCCAAAGTTCATTCAACAATTATCTACCAGTATTGTTCTAGGTACATGGCATATGGGAGAGGAGGAGAAAGCCCCAAATCTCTGTTCACATCGACTTTATGTTCTAGAAACATGTGGCAAAAATTTTTGTTACATGTGAGTTTCCCTAGGGCACTGAACAGACTTCAAATATTAACACTTCAGTTTCTGTTGCTTTTCTTTCTTTTTTCCCCTTCTTTATTTCTTTTTCTTTTCTTTTGATTTAAGAAAATGACAGTTAGTAACTACTTGTACTTAGGAACCAGACCAACTTGGGCTCATATTTAAGTGCAATCATTTACCAGCTGTGTGGCCCTAATCAAGTCACGTTATGTCTCTGAGCCTCAGTTTCCTTTTTTAATTTACGGGGATAATAAAGAAAAAAAATCTGACTTTCAGGAATTTGTGAGGATTTAACTTATGTCTAGAGGAGGGCTTATGAAATTGCAGGTGCTCAGTAAATGTAAACTATTATCAATATTACTATTATTATTACTGATTGATTTGTTTTTGACATTCTGGGTTACATCTCTACAGAGAAAGCATAGCCCACGTCCAAATTTTGAGATCACCGAGGGCAGCCAGGCTGTTGTAAAAAGAGCTTGACCTGGGGTTAATCCAGGCTGTGACACTTCTTTCTTTCTTTTTTTTTAAAGACATTGTTTTTCTTTTATTAGATTTTATTTATTTATTTGACAGACAGAGCTCACAAGTAGGCAGAGAGAGAGAGGAGGAAGCAGGCTCCCCGCTGAGCAGAAAGCCCAATGCAGGGCTCAATCCCAGGACCCTGAGATCATGACCTGAGCTGAAGACAGAGGCTTAACCCACTGAGCCATCCAGGAGCCCCCATTTCTCATCCTTATGACCTTAGGAACACATTGCTTCATAACACTCAGCTATAGTTTGCTCATTTGAAAACTGGGGACAGTAGTATATGACTCATAGTATTTCTGTAAGGATCAAAGAAAAAAGTGTGATGGCAGTGTCTAGCATAGTGCTCTAATCATTACCATAGGTAGTAAGAGCAGGGACTCTTCAGCTGTACTTTCTGGGTTTAAAGCTTGACCCTCCTGCCCCGTACTTACTAGATGGTGAAATTGCACAAGTTACTTAACCCATGTGCCTCAGTTTTCTCATCTGTAAAAAGGAGATTATAGTAGTATCTACCATGTAGTGTTGCTTGAGGTTTAAGTGATTGAAGGTAGGTAAAGTGCTCAGTCCCGGCATACACAGGCACTACAGGATGGCTACTGTCATTAGCATTGTAACTACCATAGTCATCTTGGCTGTCCTTTGTCAGAAAGTCTATAGACTACCTTATAAAACCATTTATAATCTCTTCCCCTCTGCCCATAAGTGAATGAGGCCTTAAGAAAAGAGAGGAAGAGCCCCCACCCATGGCCTGAAATTCCCCTACTTGGGGTGCTTTCCCCACCTCCTGCTTGCAGTGACACCACCTGGAGGGAACCCCGCCCCCCCTTCCCCCCATGCCATAGCTCCAGCAACAGACCCGCTGGAGATCCGAGCAGATGTTTCTGCTTTTCAGACCCAGGCATTTCCTCTCTTCTAGGAGCACATGCCAGCACAGTCAATATCTGGAAACCTGCTGCTTCACAGTAGGGCTGAGGACTAAACTGGTACTTTACTAGAAAATGGTAATAAAGCAATCTGAATTGCTTTTCATCCTCCTTGCTCTCAACGGCTTTTAGGTTCATATGAGACCAATCAATTAATCCTGCTTCAGAGCTACAGGAATGGGGTGTTTTCCAGCCTCTGAAGAGGAGATGGGCCCATCACAGAGATTTTCCAGCGTTATCCTGAGGACCACCCTGAGCCTGATGTCTGGGGGAGTGATGGGCAGACGTGCCCACTTGGGGGGTGTGCCCTACTCCTGCCACCTGGCCAGCTGCCCAGGTGCTAGTGGGTTGCCTCTGTCCCAAAGACAAATCCGCTCTGCACGTTCCCCTCCTCACACATTCACCTACCTCCTTCAATCCCAGGTGTCTTTCTGGGAGAGTTTGTAAGAGATGATGATCCGCCTGGATGAAAACTGAGGTGCCAATAAAAAGAGGACCTGCCTTTTCTTTCCTGGCCACATGTGAGGTAGTTCGTTTGAAAGCTTCCTCCCTCACCTTCAGGAAGTACTTAACCATCTCAGCGTCCCCAGGGTCGTGGTCAGCACACAGTGGTTCTCAGAGAGTCATGGATGAAGGGAGTTAAGACACAAATGGAATGGAAACTTGGAAAGGGTGGAGGTGAGGGTGGGATTTTTCCCTCCTTCTCTTCATGACCAAGTATTGAATGTTATTCTTTAAGGAATTAATTTCTTTAAAAAAAAAAAAGTTAGGACCAAAAGATGAATGATTAATCCATAAATGGAAAGTAACAGATTGAAAGTGATCAATGCAGGTAGACTGACTCATTGGCTCCCCTGCAGACAAATTGGTGACGGGACAAAATAGATGTTTTTCCTGAGTTGTGAGTCCCGAGATGGGGGATTTCTCCATCTCAGCACAGATTTTTGCCAGAAGTTGTCTCAAGACCTCAAGACCTCAAGTACAACTTGTTTAGACATTTTCCAGTTGTAATTTTTTTCTAGGCTGTTAAAAATATTGACTTTGACAGCTTTAAAATGATGGCCTCAAAATTGGAATAATTTACATTCTGGAATTAAGATAATTCAGGCATTTCTGCTGGCAACGGCAGAGTGTAGGAACCAGTTATATAAATCCCAGATTTGAGGGAGACTGAGCCATTAACATAGATTGGCCTGCTGTGGGTATTCAGAGCAGTCACCTTCCCATGTAAATGGATCTTTATGTCTCTCCCAGGCAGGCCCAAATTCTGAGCTATTTTTGGAGCTCCTTTCAGATCAGGTGATGTGGAAGAGGGTGGGTGAAGGCCACAGACTCGGGCCCCACTTCTGTTGCTGGCCTCTTGGTGTTCTGTAAGAGACACGGAAGGCCTGGGGAAAAATTCTAGCCACTGTCTGGCTGTTATGTGTTTACTCTAGGTGTTCTCCCCTTTAAATCCTGGGTCTCAGTCCCAAGGAGTCAACATAGAAAGGCATTCAGACCAGCTCAGTGGCCCTGGCCCTGGCCCTGGCCCAATGCTGTCTGCCAGATTCCAAGCACACCTGCTAAACAGATTCCTTTCTCCCAGCACTCTGCTGACATTTTCAGCTGAAATCAAAGTCACTCTCTTGGTCCATTGCATTCCTCTGACTGCTAACTGGATCATTTGTCTAGCCCATTCCTCAGGAAAGGCTCCTTGGTTGTAGCTGGAAACACCTAAATCAAAAGAAAACTGGATCCAAACCCGAAGGCTATGGCTGAGAAAGGATTGAGTGGTAATCATTTCTGTAGGGAAAAATGAAAGCAAGAGACTCCCATTTGGAGTTTTCCTCCTCCTTGGTAGTGGACACATGCACACTGGCCGTATTTAGTCCTCTTGAATTGATCTGAGGTATCATCCACATTCGACATATGAAAAAATTCAGAATTTGCCCAGAGACATCTGACTGGTGACTGGGTCAGATGAACCCCAAATCTGTGGTTGGGATAGTTCACCTATCACCTCTAGCAAAGGCATAGGTGACTGAGTCAATCACATCCATGGACCTTGGCAGGTAGAAGAGATACTAGAGGTGACAAGGACCTCTCTCAAATCTATGGGATGTGGGTGGGTTGACAGCATCACTGGAATTTTACAATTGGAAGGGATATTAAAAGCCATCTAATCCAACTCTTTATATAACAATCAAGGCCTGAAACCCTTAAGAATATGGCAAGTAGTTCTTAACTGAGGATGATTTTGACCTTCAGCATTTGTCTCGATATTTTGAGACATCTTTAAGTGTCAAAGACTAGATGGAGGTACCAATAAGGTAGTAGAGTCTAAGAAACTTGCTAACCATCGTACAATGCTCAGGACAACCACTCCTTCTCTGCACAACAAAAAATTGTCTGGCTTAACATGTCAGTAGTGCCAAGACTGAGAAACCTCGATGTATGCAAAGACAAAATGATACAAACATAGGTAATGTGTTTCTATCTATAACAGCCTTCAGAAAAAAGAGAGAAAAAAAGTTATAGTCAGAAAAAAGAGGCCCGGAATGGGAAAGTCACTTACCCTTAACTGTACAGCAAAATTTTGGTAGAGTTGGATCTATGCCCTATTTGATATTGATGCATGAGATATCTGTATAATGAACAATGAAAAATTGTTTATAAATGCAATGCCTTTACAGAAAAATGTACAAAAAATATTGACAGTCACATAAATAAGACTAGGCCTGGTGATAATACGCATTCTGCATTTGTAGTTATAAAGAATATGAGAGGAAGATACTTCCCAGGTATAATTCCTTTTAGACTAGCTCAAACTTTCATAGCTGGTAAGTGGCAGAGCTTAAAATTGAACCCGTCTTTTCAAACTCTTAAATCAAAGGCCTTTGGATTGATTAGCCTGGACCCTGGTTAGTCCATGACTGAAGAGGCATGAAAAAGAAAAGAAAGTTTATCTTTGTATGTGAGAACTGTAAGATGTTCGAGCACCTTCTATTGTGTTACGCTCAGCTACATTCCATAGACCTTTGGAGACCACTGCTATGAGGGATGCTGTATTTACCCTTGCGGGCACTTCTTTTGGGTGTATAAATCACCCCAAAATTTGTGGAAGATAATTAAGCACTATGTATGAAGAGCCACCCTTTGATATAGGATTTTACTCATTGGAATCTCTCCTAAGAAAACAATCAGAGCTGCAGGTAGATTTATGTGCAAAGATATTATGCTAATAATAATGGCTGGGATTTATTGAGCTCATACCATATGCCAGACTGTGTGTTGAGTGCTTTACATGTATCGTCTTATTTACTCCTCATAACAACACTATGAGGTGAGTATTATTCTCATTTCCATTACCCACAGGAAGCTAAGCTTAGGAGAGCCTCAGTAATTTGGTCAAGGTTACCAGGCTACTATGTGATAAAGGGGATTCAAAGCAGGGCAGCCTGATTCATAGAGTTTCTCCTCCTCCTCCTCCTCCTCCTTCTTCTTCTTCTTTAAAGATTTTACTTATTTATTTGACAGACAGAGATCACAAGTAGGCAGAGAGGCAGGCAGAAGGAGACAGAGGGAAGCATGCTCCCTGCTGAGCAGAGAGCCAGATGCTGGCTCGATCCCAGGACCCTAAGATTTCTACTCGAGTAGAAGGCAGAGACTCAACCCACTGAGCCACCCAGGTGCCTGAGTTTCTTCATTTTAATGACTACGTGAAACTGACTGATAGCAGTACATCACACCTCTCTTGGGAAAAAATTGGAAGGAACCTGGATGTCTAACATTAGTGCCCTTGGTTAGGTGAATTAGGACCTGTTTCCCTCTGTTGGTGTCTTAACCTGGAATAACCTTGACTGTACCTTCCTTGGGTAACAAAGACATCAGATGTAGATGTGCTCAGAGGCTTTGCAGATAATTCATGCTTGGGCATTAATATCATTTAGAGCTTAACTCTGGTCACAGGAAGGAGAACCAGAGCAGACTGGAGATCAGACAGACATGGGTTTGAATTCTGGTTTGGGCACATTCTAAAAGTTCAGCCTCTGATGAGCCACCTTTCCTCCACCAAACCTCACATTAGAATTGGGAAGTCACACCTACGTCTTGGGGTGGCTGTGTGGAATTCTCGACTTGCAGAAGTTGTTGGCCACATAACACTCAAGGGTGTACGGAGTTAGGTGGCTGGAACTAGGCAGAGGTGGAGCCCCCTACTGGTTAGGAACAAGGCCTGAAGTCCCCTGAGGGAAGCAGATTCCCGGCTGTGCTCCGGGATGAGGAAGTAAGGGAAAACCACCTGAGAACCTTGCATTCTTGTGGCAAAGTCCTGTGAGCAGCTTTAGAACAATGTAAATAGGATAATTGGCTGTGGGGATTTGCCCAAGCAGGAAAAACAGACTGAGAAACTCGGAGACTTGAAAGAGAGGGCTCTTTCTTTGGGGGAAGCCCTGACTGGTCTATAGGATCTAGTGTGGCTATGCATTTGTGGGGGAGATGTCTGGAGAGGCTTGTGTAATCAGGGAACAGCCCCTGACAGCTGCCTCAGTCTCACACCAGACCTGCTGGTTCCCAGCTCCTGAGAATGGATCTTGGGATGCTACTGTAGTGACTGTGCTCCCGCATTTCCTGGTCAGCCCCAGAATAATCGCAGCTTCAGAGGTGACTCAGTTTGGGAAAGGCTGGGGGTGGTGGACCCTTATCACAGGGGTTTGACTCACAGAGCGTGAGAGCTGGAGGAAGTCTTGGAGATAAATCATCGTGGCCACCTCCTCCATTTGGGACACAAGAGAGGCTTAATTGCGGAAAGGAATTATCTACTGTCAGCCAGCTATGAAGAGACAGTGTCAGAATACCATCTCAGTGGATCCTGACCCAGAGTCCAGAAGAGCTAGCCTCTTCATGTTGTTTATGTGTAATCGTGAAGGGCCCATTTAGTAAATTATCTTTACTTAAATTGTCTTAAGAATTTAAGGAGTTTATAGACTTCCGTGCACTCAAAATGTGTATGGGAACACAAGTATACATCCATCGTGTCAACAAGTGCTGGCAATTCTAATCAGAAATGTCTCTTGAGGCAGTACCGAAGGCTAGGGACCTAATCAATACAGACATTGGTAATATGTCAGATCTAGAGTTCAGAATGACAATTCTCAAGGTTCTAGCCGGGCTTGAAAAAGGCATGGAAGATATTAGAGAAACCCTCTCGAGAGATATAAAAGCCCTTTCTGGAGAAATAAAAGAACTAAAATCTAACCAAGTTGAAATCAAAAAAGCTATTAATGAGGTGCAATAAAAAATGGAGGCTCTCACTGCTAGGATAAATGAGGCAGAAGAAAGAATTAGTGATATAGAAGACCAAATGACAGAGAATAAAGACGCTGAGCAAAAGAGGGACAAACAGCTACTGGACCACGAGGGGAGAATTCGAGAGATAAGTGACACCATAAGACGAAACAACATTAGAATAATTGGGATTCCAGAAGAAGAAAGAGACAGAGGAGCAGAAGGTATACTAGAGAGAATTATTGGGGAGAATTTCCCCAATATGGCAAAGGGAACGAGCATCAAAATTCAGGAGGTTCAGAGAACGCCCCTCAAAATCAATAAGAATAGGCCCACACCCCATCACCTAATAGTAAAATTTACAAGTCTCAGTGACAAAGAGAAAATCCTGAAAGCAGCCCGGGAAAAGAAGTCTATAACATACAATGGTAAAAATATTAGATTGGCAGCTGACTTATCCACAGAGACCTGGCAGGCCAGAAAGAGCTGGCATGATATTTTCAGAGCACTAAACGAGAAAAACATGCAGCCCAGAATACTATATCCAGCTAGGCTATCATTGAAAATAGAAGGAGAGATTAAAAGCTTCCAGGACAAACAACAACTGAAAGAATTTGCAAACACCAAACCAGCTCTACAGGAAATCTTGAAAGGGATCCTCTAAGCAAAGAGAGAGCCTACAAGTGGTAGATCAGAAAGGAACAGAGACCATATACAGTAACAGTCACCTTACAGGCAATACAATGGCCCTAAATTCATATCTCTCAATAGTTACCCTGAATGTTAATGGGCTTAATGCCCCTGTCAAAAGACACAGGGTATCAGAATGGATAAAAAAACAAAACCCATCTATATGTTGCCTCCAAGAAACTCATTTTAAGCCCGAAGACACCTCCAGATTTAAAGTGAGGGGGTGGAAAAGAATTTACCATGCTAATGGACATCAGAAGAAAGCAGGAGTGGCAATCCTTATATCAGATCAATTAGATTTTAAGCCAAAGACTATAATAAGAGATGAGGAAGGACACTATTATCATACTCAAAGGGTGTGTCCAACAAGAAGATTTAACAATTTTAAATATCTATGCCCCCAACGTGGGAGCAGCCAACTATATAAACCAATTAATAACAAAATCAAAGAAACACATCAACAATAATGCAATAATAGTAGGGGACTTTAACACTCCCCTCACTGAAATGGACAGATCATCCAAGCAAAAGATCAGCAAGGAAATAAAGGCCTTAAACGACACACTGGACCAGATGGACATCACAGATATATTCAGAACATTTCATCCCAAAGCAACAGAATACACATTCTTCTCTAGTGCACATGGAACATTCTCCAGAATAGATCATATCCTCGGTCCTAAATCAGGACTCAACCAGTATCAAAAGATTGGGATCATTCCCTGCATATTTTCAGACCACAATGCTCTAAAGCTAGAACTCAACCACAAAAGGAAGTTTTAAAAGAACCAAAATACATGGAGACTAAACAGCATCCTTCTAAAGAATGAATGGGTCAACCGGGAAATTAAAGAAGAATTGAAAAAAATCATGGAAACAAATGATAATGAAAATACAACGGTTCAAAATCTGTGGGACACAACAAAGGCAGTCCTGAGAGGAAAATATATAGCGGTACAAGCCTTTCTCAAGAAACAAGAAAGGTCTCAGATACACAACCTAACCCTACACCTAAAGGAGCTGGAGAAAGAACAAGAAAGAAACCCTAAGCCTAGCAGGAGAAGAGAAATCATAAAGATCAGAGCAGAAATCAATGAAATAGAAACCAAAAAAACAATAGAGCAAATCAACGAAAGTAGGAGCTGGTTCTTTGAAAGAATTAATAAAATTGATAAACCCCTGGCCCGACTTATCAAAAAGAAAAGAGAAAGGACCCAAATAAATAAAATCATGAATGAAAGAGGAGAGATCACAACTAACACCAAAGAAATACAAACTATTATAAGAACATACTATGAGCAACTCTACGGCAATAAATTTGACAATCTGGAAGAAATGGATGCATTCCTAGAAACATATAAACTACCACAACTGAACCAGGAAGAAATAGAAAGCCTGAACAGACCCATAACCAGTAAGGAGATTGAAACAGTCATTAAAAATCTCCAAACAAACAAAAGCCCAGGGCCAGACGGCTTCCCGGGGGAATTCTACCAAACATTTAAAGAAGAACTAATTCCTATTCTCCTGAAACTGTTCCAAAAAATAGAAATGGAAGGAAAACTTCCAAACTCATTTTATGAGGCCAGCATCACCTTGATCCCAAAACCAGACAAGGATCCCACCAAAAAAGAGAGCTATAGACCAATATCCTTGATGAACACAGATGCGAAAATACTCAACAAAATACTAGCCAATAGGATTCAACAGTACATTAAAAAGATTATTCACCACGACCAAGTGGGATTTATTCCAGGGCTGCAAGGTTGGTTCAACATCCGCAAATCAGTCAATGTGATACAACACATCAATAAAAGAAAGAACAAGAACCATATGATACTCTCAATAGATGCTGAAAAAGCATTTGACAAAGTACAGCATCCCTTCCTGATCAAAACTCTTCAAAGTGTAGGGATAGAGGGCACATACCTCAATATCATCAAAGCCATCTATGAAAAACCCACCGCAAATATCATTCTCAATGGAGAAAAACTGAAAGCTTTTCCGCTAAGGTCAGGAACACGGCAGGGATGTCCATTATCACCACTGCTATTCAACATAGTACTAGAGGTCCTAGCCTCAGCAATCAGACAACAAAAGGAAATTAAAGGCATCCAAATCGGCAAAGAAGAAGTCAAATTATCACTCTTCGCAGATGATATGATACTATATGTGGAAAACCCAAAAGACTCCACTCCAAAACTGCTAGAATTTATACAGGAATTCAGTAAAGTGTCAGGATATAAAATCAATGCACAGAAATCAGTTGTATTTCTCTACACCAACAGCAAGACAGAAGAAACGGAAATTAAGGAGTCAATCCCATTTACAATTGCACCCAAAACCATAAGATACCTAGGAATAAACCTAACCAAAGAGACACAGTATCTATACTCAGAAAACTATAAAGTACTCATGAAAGAAATTGAGGAAGACACAAAGAAATGGAAAAATGTTCCATGCTCCTGGATTGGAAGAATAAATATTGTGAAAATGTCTATGCTACCTAAAGCAATCTATACATTTAATGCAATTCCTATCAAAGTACCATCCATCTTTTTCAAAGAAATGGAACAAATAATTCTAAAATTTATATGGAACCAGAAAAGACCTCGAATAGCCAAAGGAATATTGAAAAAGAAAGCCAACGTTGGTGGCATCACAATTCCGGACTTCAAGCTCTATTACAAAGCTGTCATCATCAAGACAGCATGGTACTGGCACAAAAACAGACCCATAGATCAATGGAACAGAATAGAGAGCCCAGAAATAGACCCTCAACTCTATGGTCAACTAATCTTTGACAAAGCAGGAAAGAATATCCAATGGAAAAAAGACAGCCTCTTCAGTAAATGGTGCTGGGAAAATTGGACAGCCACATGCAGAAAAATGAAATTGGACCATTTCCTTACACCACACACAAAAATAGACTCAAAATGGATGAAGGACCTCAATGTGCGAAAGGAATCCATCAAAATCCTTGAGGAGACCACAGGCAGCAACCTCTTCGACCTCAGCCGCAGCAACATCTTCCTAGGAACAACGCCAAAGGCAAGGGAAGCAAGGGCAAAAATGAACTATTGGGATTTCATCAAGATCAAAAGCTTTTGCACAGCAAAGGAAACAGTTAACAAAATCAAAAGACAACTGACAGAATGGGAGAAGATATTTGCAAACGACATATCAGATAAAGGACTAGTGTCCAGAATCTATAAAGAACTTAGCAAACTCAACACCCAAAGAACAAATAATCCAATCAAGAAATGGGCAGAGGACATGAACAGACATTTCTGCAAAGAAGACATCCAGATGGCCAACAGACACATGAAAAAGTGCTCCATATCACTCAGCATCAGGGAAATACAAATCAAAACCACAATGCAATATCACCTCACACCAGTCAGAATGGCTAAAATAAACAAGTCAGGAAATGACAGATGCTGGCGAGGATGCGGAGAAAGGGGAACCCTCCTAAACTGTTGGTGGTAATGCAAGCTGGTGCAGCCAGTCTGGAAAACAGCATGGAGGTTCCTCAAAATGTTGAAAATAGAACTGCCCTATGACCCAGCAATTGCACTATTGGGTATTTACCCTAAAGATACAAACGTAGTGATCCAAAGGGGCACGTGCACCCGAATGTTTATAGCAGCAATGTCCACAATAGCCAAACTATGGAAAGAACCTAGATGTCCATCAACAGATGAATGGATCAAGAAGATGTGGTATATATACACAATGGAATATTATGCAGCCATCAAAAGAAATGAAATCTTGCCATTTGCGACAACATGGATGGAACTAGAGCGTATCATGCTTAGCGAAATAAGTCAAGCAGAGAAAGACAACTGTCATATGATCTCCCTGATATGAGGAAGTGGTGATGCAACATGGGGGCTTAAGTGGGTAGGAGAAGAATCAATGAAACAAGATTGGATTGGGAGGGAGACAAACCATAAGTGACTCTTAATCTCACAAAACAAATTGAGGGTTCCTGGGGAAGGGGGTTTGGGAGAAGGGGGTGGGATTATGGACATTGGGGAGGGTATGTGCTTTGGTGAGTGCTGTGAAGTATGTAAACCTGGTGATTCACAGACCTGTACCCCTGGGGATAAAAATATATGTTTATAAAAAATAAAAAATTATATTTAAAAAAAAAAAGAAAGAAATGTCTCTTGAGTCCATTTCCATACGTCTAGTTCAGATCTCTTGTTTGGATCTTTGTAAATACCTAACATGTTGTCCTACCGTCTGTAACCTCTTCTCTCCTTAGACCTATTATCAACCCTGCCACCGGAATAATTTTTTCAGGAATCTTTCCATGATCCCATTGCTTACTGGGCAATCTCAAACATCGTTGGAACACACATTCAAGGCCTTTTATAATCTGAGCCTGACCTCCCTTGCCAGACTCCTGTTTAACACTTCTGCCCACCCATGCATGGTACACTCCAGTCACACAGGACAATTCACAGTAGCTGCTTTGTGCCTCCTGCCATTTCCCCACAGCGTCCCCTTTGTCTAGAAGGCCTATCTTTTGTGCCCCAGCCCAGAAAACTTTTGCTCATCCTTTAAGCACAACTCAAATATCACCTTCTTTATGAAGTCCTTCTTCATACCTCTTCAGGCAAAACCCAACACTCTCGCTGCTCTGTTCCTCCAGTGCCCTACACAGACTTGATTATAGTTCTCAGATGGGTTAGTTGTTTGCCTGACTCTGAGAGGAGGCTATGAGTAGGCCTTTTCACAGCAGGGACTATGTCTATCTCATCTACTCCCAAGTTCTAGCAGAGGGCCGAACACAGAATAAGTATTGAATAGTGTTTTCTGATTTAATGAATAAATTATTGAATTAACATAAATAAAATTATTTATTGCTGTCTGTTGTCCTGTTAAGCAAAATATCTAAATAGATGTTCACCAAACCTGGAGGGTATATCTGAGATGGTCTGATATAATTATAGCCTATGTAGGACAGAGAAATTTGCATGGTTAGGGAAAACATCAGTTATCTTAAATATAGGCCCGCACAAAAATCCCAAGAGAAGATACTTTGAAATGCAGGTGTGGAATAGAAATGTAGCTGCTTCTCATGTGGGCAACTCTGCATTGCATACTCAGTGTGACTAGTGGTGCACATGTTTATTAGATAAGGAAGAAGTGATGATTTTCAAATGCAGTACCAGAGAAGCTCATGAGAATGTAATAAAGGGCGTAAGTGAGGCTGAGGAATGCCAAAGTGCTGGTAACATGATGTGCTCTGGGCAGTCAGTAAGGGAGAGCTTGTCCTTTACCAAGGCCAGCTTCTTGAAAGAGACACACCTCCAGACGGACTCCCTTCCACCATCACCACCAAACATGGATCAGTTGTTTAATCCCTCGTGCTTTAGATGTAATCATCTAGCTTACATGTGTTGGAACATACCTCCTGTGTTTTGAGCTTTTATGTTTTAAGACAGTAAATTTTGGGGGTTCTTGAAGTTCTTAAGTCAGACTACATTCAGAGAGGAAATGAAAGCTAGAAAATTTCAACCAGCATTTTCTTAGAGCTTAACTGGGACCCTCAACTGATTTAATTGATAACAGTCCTTCAAGTCCTTATCCTCGTCACCCACTAATACTTTATATTTGCCATAAAAGATATGGGAATGGGTTGAGAAGACACAGATGAGAAATTACTTCACTAAATTTTTAAAAAAACTATGATGTATTTTTAGGGGTTGATATCCCTTACTAAAAAGGTATGGCTTAATCGTTATTTTTATTTGTCTATTTAGTCCTGTTTTTCATTTGCATGGTAGGTGAAAGTAGTTTGTGTTGAACTTCCTGGTAGTAACAGAGCACATGTGTGAAATGCCATTACATTTGTCATCTTCCTGTATCTTTGTAACAACCTGCGATGGAGGATTTATGAGACCCATTTTACAGATGAGCAATGTGAAGTGCAGAGAGGTTAAGTAGCTTTCCAAAAGAATTAAGGGGACACAGATGAGACTTAATCTTAGACTTTGTGACTTCCATTATAATGCTCTTGGATGGCTCATAGCTTGGGGATTTCCATTCTGTCTCAACCACCTCTACTAAGCAATATGATCTGATGGTGTGGGTAGCTGTGGGGAGTGGGAAAAATAAGAAAGAAGGAAACCTAACAGAACCTCTAAGAAAGATGCTTGTACTCTATTTGGCTAATTTCCATCTCAGAAAGAGCCCTAGATGGGAAATAAAGGAAGAGAATGTATTATATTATGAA
This sequence comes from Mustela nigripes, assembly GCF_022355385.1. Lineage (NCBI taxonomy): Eukaryota > Metazoa > Chordata > Mammalia > Carnivora > Mustelidae > Mustela > Mustela nigripes. The sequence continues at coordinate 25,357,156 of NC_081565.1, forward strand.
ACTAATGGTTCAATCTTTAATAAATTGAATGACTGCACTATAAATAATATATAACATATCAAGCCAAAAATGCTTGTTCTGTAGACCTGTTTATTCAGCTGCTAAGACATATATCCTGGTTTGCTTTCTCTTTTTCCCATTAAAAACTGTATTTCATTGAAAAAATGCAACATCTTTTTGACATAAATTCTGATGTAATTTTTCAGAAATGTGAAACTTGATGAAAACACAGAGCCTCTCCACAAAGGCTTGCAAGCCAGCTGGTTAATATTTATCTCAAAGAACAAAGGAGGATGTAAAGTGAAACTATGTGTATTTGGAGTAGGGTGGAGTCAGGAGGTGTGGATTCTAGTTCTCTGTTCCGCTAACTAGTTGTGTTACCTTTGGGTAAGTTACTACTAACCCTCCCTGATCCAGACTTACCTTCTTCGAAAACTGTGCGATTTTGACTAGAGGATCATAGAATTCCTTTCTTGATCTCTGGTGCAAACATACAGCCACCCCTGAGGGCTGGAGAGGTCTTCAGAATTCATATTTTATAACATTTTGTCCCAAATGAGCACCAAATGCCCCTTGTGCTACTAAGAGCTGTTTCTGGTGTTCTCCGTAAAAGACCACAAAGGAAAGAGATTCTGCAACTTGCCTTCATAACTCAGTCCACTGTTTAGCAACCCCTCCCGTTTACTGGAGTTCTTCTTTTACATTGAATGTTGTAGAATGCTTTAAAGAACACACACACACACACACACACACACACACACACACACTCCTGACTGCAGAGGACTATTCAGATGCAACAGGTGCAATGAGTTATAGATCTTACAAAGGGCACAAAGAAGCACCCAGTCAGCAGGAACAGCGGTTGCCAAGAATTTAATTCATCAGTACAAATCCAAATTTACAAAGAACTAATCCCACATAATGGATAAAGGACAAAAAAGAAGGATTAATGGGGGAAAAGGGAGTTTCTGAAAATTCACATCTCAAGTCCACTAAACTCCTCATTTGGCCTGCTTCATTTTCCTTCCTTTCCCAAGACCTTAATTTATTTTTCTTAAAAAAAAAAAATAAAGTTGACCGTGATGAATAGTTGCAACCTCAGAACATGTATGTGCTCAACAGCTCTGAAGTTGGTCTGAATGTGTCTGCGTGTGGAATAACGTTTGTGTTGGGAATGTGGGAAGACTGCAGTTGAAAATAATGAATCCCTTCCTCATGACTTGCATTGCCCTTGCAGAGTCGGGGCAAAAATCTGTTTCTTCTCAAATGAAAAGAAACCTTCTTTCTCTCAGCCATGGAAAGAATATTTTCCTGGTGCCAATCCAAAATGAAAAGCTCAGTCGGCCACCCAACAATATTCTCTTCAATACTCATTATCAATTCTTTATTGGATCACAGTTTCTGCCCAGGTTGGAAATCATTCTGGCCTACCAGTCTTAGAGAAAAAGTTTACAGTGTTCCCCCCAACACCTTCACTCCCCACTCCCCCAGCAGCTGTACCTTGGGGTTGACCTAGTTTAAGAGGAGAATGACTTCTCGGCTAATGCCCCTGCCCTGGCCGTAGGGACTTGGGTTTCTCTGCTTTCCCAATATTCTTTTTGGTTCCCTTTGCTGGACTTTCTTACTCTCTGCTTGTCCTAAAACGCTTCTCTCCTAGGATATGAGCCCCATTCTCTATTTTCCTCACTTCAAAATCTCCCATTTGTTCATCTCATTCATATCCATGACTTCAAACAATCTAACCTCAGTAGATGACCCCTAAACATTTCCCTGCCATTTTAATTCTTCTCTCAACCTTCCAACTTATACAAAATTGGCTAATTGAGCATGGCCACATAAAATGCAACTTGTTATAAACAGAAAGTATCGTTATCCTCTTTAAATAAACATTATTTCTCTGTCCAGTTGCCCAAGGGGAGGGACTCAGGTCTGTATTCACCCTTACTGGAAACTGGAAAGCCATTTTACTTTTTTTTTTTCTTTCCTACTATCCCACCTCTTTGCTAGGTTTTCCATCTCTTTTGTACTACAAGTACACTAAGACCATGCTTTTACATTAATTCCCTCTCTCTTTATTTTCCATTAGATACTTTCATTTATTTTTGAAGAAAAAATGGAAATAAGCTAAATGTGCAATCTGTTATAATTATCTGTTTAAATGCCTATCTCCCACACGAGTGTGGGGTTTATCTTTCTTACACCAAGCACTGAGTACAGTATTCAGTTTTGGGTCTCAAAATGGTGCGCAAGGACAGACTCAACACTTTGGATGCATTTGGTTGGCCTGCACAATATTTTTTCATCTTGCTTTGTTTTTTGCAAAAGGAACTGTCAACTTAAAAAAATTGAGACATTTTATACAAAATCGTTTTTTAAATTTTCTTTGAATAGTCAAAATGACTGATAATGCTGAAACCCCCCATACCCGCATTCCTAATCAGCAATAATGCATGGAGCTGAGGTGTGAGTACTAACATTAAACATAGCATGTCTGCTCCAGTGTACTCCTCTCCACTCCACTCCCCAGTGATCTCTAATACTCAACCCACTTCCTCATGTAAGTCACCTACCTCACTTGTCACCAGTAGGCATTTGGATTTGTGCTTTCTGTTGAACTCCAAAGTAGGTACTCAGAAGATGTTAACTGAATGAACACTATGCTACCATACATAATCTAGAATCTCTGAATGATACAGCATCTCAAAGATTTCTCAGTCTCACATTCCTATTCGATGTTAAAGTCTCTACAACAGGTTTGGGGATTCATCTCAATTCCCCGGTAAGTACTATGATTGCATGCAAACTTTTATTAAGAACCAATTCTCTGCCTTCATAAGAAGCTCATTTCTTTTTAGTCAGAAGGCTCTAATTGTTGGAAAGATCTTTCTCAATTGCATTGAAATCAATTAGATATCACCCACCACAAGGCACATATCAAAGTGCTGAGTATTTCTCAGTGTCTGGAGGAGCTAGAGATCCCATCAGTTTGGGAAGAGGAAAGGATCATGGATGGCTCTTTGAAATTGGAGACACTTAAAATGGGCATTGAAGAAAGGTCAGGATTTTGCCAGAGGGGTTATGAGGAAGACTATTTCCAAGGAAGAAAACACAATGGCATGGTGACTCTGGAGTGCATTGCTTACAGCTCATGTGGGGATTGGCTGTGAACAGGGGACAGAAGATGGAAGAAAGCTTATAGGTGAGGAGTTGGTGAGATCTAAAGGGAGGTTCAATTTCACCAGGCCTTTCAGTAAGTGTTATTATTATTCCCATTTTATAAATGTGTGAACCATGGCATGGGGATAAGAAATAGCTTGCCCAAAACTCAGTCATCTAATTCATGATTCAATCAGGATTCACACCCAAGTCTCTAACTCTGAACGCCTCATCTTTCTAAAATCTACAAAGCCAAGCATGAGGTATCAGCGTCCGGACAAATATAACTCAACCATATTCTGCACTGCTGGCTGTCTCAGAAGCTGAGAGAAGTGTGAGGAGGAGCAGACAGAAGAGGAGAAGGAGAACGTTCTGAAGAAGGAGTAAGTGAGAAAGCAACGTAGTCCTTCAGGGCACAACATTCAGGGATCTGTTCATAAGAAGCAGCTGAAATCAAAACTAATAGCCTAGCAGTAAAGGGAAAACATGTATGCAGATGAAAGAAGACACATCTCTGACCTACAAAGGGACTTAAGAATTTCTTTTCTGAAAATGATCAAGTAGGGTTGTAGTCACCTCGAAAAAACATTGCACACAGCAGCAGAGGTGGGTGAGGAGACTAAATGCCCCAAGACTGTTAAAAGAGAAGTAGAGGAGAATATTCTAGGTCTCCCCAGATTCTTCAACTGGAATTTGGAGAGGGCTTTCTTGGCTCTGGTGGCTTCAGTGGCTAGTAAAAGACATGATACAGCTAACGTTTACTCATCTGCTCTTGTAGAGAACTGAGTAAAAGCTTTTCCATTTCCAAATCAAGTATCAGTTATCAGCAAATTGCCTTTTCTGCTCTTGACAATTCTGTATTCAACCCATGGGGCTTTTGCTTTTCTTGCTAGGGACACATAATAATGGTAATAGTAATGAGGACGTTGATAAACATGATGGATATTGAATGCTTGCTAAGTACCTGGCATTGTGCTGCATGGTTTACAGATTTGATTTCATTATTATAATCCTGAGAGATTTTTACTGCTATGATTTTTTTGCAAATGAGGAAACTGAGGCTTGGGAAAGTTCAGTGATGTACTAGAGGATATGTGGCTAGAGAGCTTACAGTAAAGTTTTGGGTAAAGACCTGATACCGTGGTGCTCTGCCTCTTAACCACTTAGCCATATGATCTTAACCATTAGCTATGTGATTCCTGAGCTCTAAGACCATAGACCTACATAGGCCCTGGGCAAGAAAACCACTGAGCTCTATGACCGTAGAACTATATCACCACTCGTCTATATGCCAAAATGTTAATCCACACACAAGTGGCTTTAGGTATAAAAACAGACATGCCTGGTCTAGCTATGTCATTAGCATCTTTTCTTTCTTTCCTTCTTTTTTTTAACGAGTCGACAGTAACAATAAGTAAATAAACACCATTAGCGCTTTAAAGGGACATGTGATGTGGAATCTGACATCTCATCACTGTGCCTTACTAGCTGTAGAGACTTGATAAGTTCAATCTAACTAATGATTACTGAGCACATACTATGTGCCAGCTGCTGTACTGAGTTCCTGCTTCCATAAAGCTTAGAGGGGAAGACTGGTGTCAAGAAGTAGACAAGAGTGGGTGTTAAAGATAGGGTCCTCTGGAAATACCCGACAAGGAGAACTATCCTAGTCTCTTAATGGTTTGGCTCTCTTAATCCTAGGCCCTTAATGGTTTAGATACTACTGTATCATAAAAACTATAAAAATGTTATTGTTAATTATCCTATTATCTGGAATTGCTATTGTGAGGTTGGTAAGATTCCCCTGTGAGTTATTAATATCCCTTTACATATTACTTGTCTTTAGTTTTCATGCCCTTGACTCTTAGGGTTCCCCCACCCAACTCACAGTTTTAAGAAATAAATTCCTAGAAGGTCTAAATTCTGTGCTACACATTAGCCAGCATGTGGACATCAGCCAGGTTATTGACTTTAGAACTAATGCATTCATTAAAAACGTAAGCAACAGAAATATATTAGCATTTAGTACCTTGAATTCACATAAATGCTGAATAATTGGTGGGGTGGGAGAGATGTGTATTCATAACCGAAACATATAGTCAGCTGGATGAAAGATAGCTGGGACTCTGTATTGATAAAGTTGGTGGAAGATCTTACTCCCCCCCCCCCCCATTTCTGTTTTCTTCCAGTTGTTCTAAGTGTTCGCCTCAAGAAAAAGAAATAGTTTCATTTACCCAAACACACATGCATTTCCCATAAACTCTGCAGTCATGATCTTGAAGCAAAATCTCAAAACTGAATTTCTAAGAGGATCAGTTGGATACTGATGCTTGATGTAGAGAAGGAAAAGCTTTTACTCAATTATCTACAATAACAGCAGGGGAAATGCTGGAAATTACTGACACAGTAAATGGATTTTTTGCATAAATGCTCTCTGTTTTCAAATTTACCTTCGTGTGAAAGACCTTTATTACGAAGCAGTCCCTCTATCTCATCTTTTGTTTTTCAAGGAATAGGAGATGGATTTACTTTTTTTTGTCAGGATCAATGGACAAGTCACTGGTCTTAAACATCTGACAGCTCCCAAGATTTGATTTTTTTACATTTAGGTGACCATCATTTGGTGGATCAGACAAAGGGTGATGTGACCTTAAATGTAGTGTTTATCTCCTCCTTTATTTTTCCTTCTTAAAGAACAGTTTTATCGAGATAAAGTTTACATACCACAAAGTTCAACCATTGAACATGTACAATTCATTGGCTTTTACTGTATTGACAGAGTTGCACAGCCTTTGGCATAATCTAGATTTAGGACATTTTCATCACCTGGAAAAGCAAGCCCATACGGAGTAGCAGTTACTCTGATTTCCTCCAGCTCTGCAGCCCCTTTCAACCACGAAACACATTCCTGTCTCCCTGGGCTTCTCTATAAGTGGACGATACAGATCAAGTGTATATGTAGGGTTTTTGTGATGTGTTTCTTTTACTTAGCCTCATGTTTTTGAGGTTCCTCTGTATTGTACCATGTGTGTGCCCTTGACTTCTTTCCATTGGGGAATCATATTTGATTATATGGATAGGCCACATTTTGTTTACCCAATGGCCTGCCACTCGCCTCTGTTGGTAATTCCTTGGAAATCCTTCTTCCCTTGATGTCTGCTGTACCAATTTTGATTTTCCTCTTATTTCTCTGGCTTCATGGAATTCTCTCCTGCAATCACCCTACAGCTGTTGATGCTCCTCAGATAACACCACCTTTTAGACCAGGCCCTAGGGAGCCCTGTCCTGAGCAGCATCTTTTAGAAGGCCCCCACATACCACACCCTCCCAATCGATTTCTTGAACACAAGGGCACTTCCACCATTAGGGATCCCATGCTCAGACACTGTGTTTCATAACCTTTAACAGTTACCGTCATGACCAAACTTGTTCAGCCCCAAGGGAAATCCTTCTCTGCCTCTTCTGCCCATGGATTCTAAGCATAAGTGCAAGTCCCATAAAGATACATGAGTTCTGCTGCCGTGGAAGGCAAAGATGGGTACTGCCTTGCCGTAGAGGGAGGATTTGAGTGGCAAAGGTACACAGATAAGAGAAAAGGAAAATTAATTCCTGTGTCAAATCTTTTCTCTGAGATAACATGAATGCAATATATTCTTATTATATAATGAAGTATCATTTGTCCAAAGTACCAAATGTCCATTTTCTTGCTTCTCTTCGCTTTCTGATTCAGAATTCTAGAAATACTCATGAACTAAGGTGGAACTTACAGTGGTGTCACAAAGAGGCAGGCAAACATTCTGTAATAGTAAACAACTCCCGTTGTTCTTAAATTTGTATATATGTAGGCTCAGATATAACGAGCAGGAAGTATATTGAATTTTTATATTGCTCTGTAGATCTAGATACTACTCTACGAGATATTGAAGTTAAAATATTTTGTAATATTTTCTATATATTCTGTATATTAAGTTTGGACATGCTATGTAAAATGAATTGCTCATTTCTGAATTGAAGTGTTAGTTTAGCACTTTTTTTTGACATTTTCAATCACGCCTGCCTCAGTTTTATATTTTGGTACTCCTGTGAGAAGAACATGAATTATATAAGAATCTTGATTATAAGAACATAATTAGTGATTTTGTCGAAATGAAGAAAATAAATTTCATGGGATAAATTTATAATAACTCACCAAATGTGTATGACTTTTTGAATCCCTCATTTGCACATTGCAGGCTCACCAGCAGAACATGCAGACATATTAAAGTAATAATTGAATTCACTCATCTTATTTTTTTGCCAAATTTCAGTCACTTAAAACTATTATTTTACATATTTAAAATAGCATTGTTATGAAGATATAACATTAAAAGTAGGAGGATTAAAGATTTTAATGGGCTGTCAGTTTGATGTTTCACTTTCAAATACTTAAGCGGATGCATGGGTACTTTCACTGGTACTCTTGCCCCAGGCCCCACAAATATAGACTGTCCTCAGGGATCTCTACTAGAACTTCTCTCTGTTCACTTATATCCTTTCTTTGGGTGCTACCCATTCTGTGTCTTCATGCTGCCTATTCGCTATGGGACCCAGATTTTCCCACCCAGATTTTTCTCTTGAGTCAGATTGATATATCTTCATGTCTAATTTGGATACTCCATCCTGGACACGCTAGGTCCTGCTAACTAAATGCAGTCTAATTCTGCTCCTACTTAAAGTGATGTCACCTGAAGCCTAGAAATCATCTCTACCTTCTGGTCCTTCTTCCTCGGTTTCTCATCTAACAGCATGCTGGCCATTATCTTCTGCTGATCTGCCCGCTTGACATCTGTCATCCAACTTCTCCTCTCCATTCTTGTGTTTATTTTTTTACTCATCTTTCTGACTCCAAGCTTGGCTCCTCCAGCAAAAGTCTGGTTGGTTTACTATCCTTCTCAATATTTTCCAATGTTACATCAGGACCCTGACGAAAAGGTCCAAACTCTTTAATATGGTACAAAGGGCATTTGGTGGCCCAGCCCTTGCCTCTTGTCTTTCCAGCCTTGTCTTTTCATTTGTTTGTTTTAGATGTTTATTTCTTTATTTGACACACAGAGAGAGATCACAAGTAGGCAGAGAGGCAGGCAGAGAGAGAGGAGGAAAGCAGGTTCTCCACCGAGCAGAGAGCTCGATGTGGGGCTCGATCCCAGGACCCTGAGATCATGACCTAAGCCAAAAGCAGAGGCTTAACCCACTGAGCTACCTGGGGGGCTCCACCAGCCTCTTCTTAAAACAGTTTCTCCTTGCTCATTATGCTCCAGTCACACTGGTCTTTGAATTTCTGAATTCCACCACTTTCTCTGATGCCCCAGTGCCTTTTTATTTGCAGTTCCCTTTGTCTAGAATGTTCTGTCTTGCCCTATTCTTCCCCTTCACCTAGTGCTTGTGTGAATATATGATAAATGATTGTCTCTACCATAGACTGCCCTTGTGGGCAAGCTTCAGGACTTTTTTCATCATAATTTTTTCACTAATGCTTGGCTGCACAAAGTAGATGTTAAGTTTGCTTGTTGAGTGAATAAAAGGCTCGTTTGTGTTTCTGTTCCCAACGCTTAGCAGAATGAGTGGAACAGAGAAGCTCCTGGCTGGCTTAGTCCAGGCGAGCATGTGACTCTCTTGGGGTCATGAATTTGAGCCCCACATGGGGTGTACAGAGTCCTTAAGAAATAAATAAACTTTTAAAAAAGAATGAATGGTAGAACTGCCCTATGACCCAGCAATCACACTATTGGGTATTTACCCTAAAGATACAAATGTAGTGATCCAAAGGGGCACGTGTACCCGAATGTTTATAGCAGCAATGTCTACAATAGCCAAACTATGGAAAGAACCTAGATGTCCATCAACAGATGAATGGATCAAGAAGATGTGGTATATATACACAATGGAATACTATGCAGCCATCAAAAGAAATGAAATCTTGCCATTTGCGACAACATGGATGGAACTAGAGCGTATCATGCTTAGTGAAATAAGTCAAGCAGAGAAAGACAACTGTCATATGATCTCCCTGATATGAGGAAGTGGTGATGCAACATGGGGGCCTAAGTGGGTAGGAGAAGAATCAATGAAACAAGATGGGATTGGGAGGGAGACAAACCATAAGTGACTCTTGATCTCACAAAACAAACTGAGGGTTGCTGGGGGGAGGGGGTTTGGGAGAAGGGGGTGGGATTATGGACATTGGGGAGGGTATGTGCTTTGGTGAGTGCTGTGAAGTGTGTAAACCTGGTGATTCACAGACCTGTACCCCTGGGGATAAAAATATATGTTTATAAAAAATAAAAAATTAAAAAAAAAAAAAGAACCTGTATAGAGTCAGTAGCTCACTGTAGACCTAACCCATTAAGTCGATGGGTTGCCCATCTGAAGATGAAGGCCAGCGACACTGTCCTCAGTGGGGATATAAGACTGGAAATATGAGGGAGAAGTGGCCAGAAACAGGGATCAGGTCTCACTTTGCTGTGATGTAGCATGTGCAAGACCAATACTTAAAAAAAAAAAAAATCTGCAAATGTTTTAGCCACTCAATAAAGCAAATGTATTAAGATTCTTTGGGCCTCAAGTAACAGAAGAAAATGAATTTTAAATGGCTTGTGCAATAAAGAAATGTATTCACATTACAAGCAATCTGGAGCTAAGGGGGTTCCAGTGTCGGTTATCCAGCAGCACAATGCCAGTATCAAGAATTCAGGGTCTTTTTATCTTTCACCACTGCCATACTTGTCCTCATCCTCAGGCTGAATTCTCTCTTGGTTGCAAGATGGCTGCCCTGGTTGTAGCTATCACAACTAGGCATGACAATGGCCAGAGGAAAAAAAAGAGACCAGCTTTTCCTCTGTGCCTGTTTTTTTGTTTGTTTTTTTTTTTTTTTAAGAAAAAGTTTCCTAAAATTCTCCCGCAGATTTTCTCTCACACCTCATTGGCTTGAATTAGATCCATGCCATCATCTAAACCAATTACTGTCAGGGGGAATGGGTTCATGACCCATCCCTGGGGCTGGAGTTAAGGGCACGCATAGGCGACCAACAGTATCTGCTTTCCCCAGGCTGCCTCTACCTTGAACTTCTGACTCAAAAGCTTTGCCAAAGAAAATACATCCTCGTTCCTCTAAGCCCCCACTCCACAGGAGGAGAGGGATTGAATTTTGAAAGAATGAATGAATTTTTGTGTGCAGACTCTATCGTACATTAGAAACATAGTCAATGGGCCCGTCTCTGTGGGTTGGGTCTAAGTTATGGAGCTTGGAGAGCAGTCCAGGGATGCTGGAGATTAATTGCACAATGCACGAGAGTGGTTAAGTTTAATCACTGCATTTTCTCCCCTTCTTACAAAGAGCAGCCTGGGTGGGGTTTGCCAATCGTATCAATCTGTTCCAGCCCCTAGGCCAGTAGTACTCGCAGTTATGTGGCCCTAGAGTCACATTTTCTGTCACCATTAACCAAAGGAGCCACATGAGCCTAGTATAACAGAATATTCTAATACAGAAATGAAAGGTCTTGCAGCCTTGCAGGTTGTGGAAGAAGGACCAACCCTCAGCCTATTAGCTTTTGCCTGAGAGTGTGATTTTCTCAGACAAAGCTTCAAGCTGGCTTTGTATCCAGAGGGAAAGAAACTGGTCGAACCAGTTTATGTTTAATCCTTTGTTTTTCCTCCACCATTTTTTAACTTTCAAAACATTTTTGGACCACCATGCAGACAAAGTTATGTCAAAAAAAAAAAAAAAGAAAAGAAATCCAATCAAGATGAATATTTCAGAGACACTTAATTCAATTCCAAGTATATTTCTTGAGCACCTAAGGTGAGTAAAGCACAGCCCTGGGTACTGTGGGGAGTGTGCAAAGTAGCAAACAAGTCACTGCATGGTCAGGAGTTCTCTGAGAACACGCGTCCGGTCAAGGACTTGGGTATGTTTGGAGATGTACGATAAATAAGAGATTTCTTTGTTTTCACAATGTGCATGTGTTTGGAGTGTGAGCAGACAGCAATAGATAATTAAAAGAATCTACTGCTAGAGACTGAATATCTGTGTCCTGGCAAATTCATATGTTCAAACCTAATCCCCATCGCGCTGCTATTTGGAGGTGGGGCCTTTCAGGGTGATTAGGTCATGAGGGTGGAGCCTTCACCAATGGAATTAGTGCCCTTATGAGAGACCCTAAGAGAGTTTGCCTGCCCCTTCTGCCGCCATGTGAAGGCACAAGGAGCAGACAGCTGTCTACGAATGAGGAAGAGAGCTCCCACCAGACATGGAAGCTGCCAGAATCTTGACCTTGGAATTCCCAGCCTCCAGAAGAGTAAACAACAATTCTGTTGTTTCTGAGCTGCCTAGTTCATGGTCTTTTGTTATAGCAGCCCAAACGGACACAGACACCCATTGAATTTCATTGTGATATATCAAGTTCATACTGGTTGCTGCAGCCTCAAAGAGATGGCCAAACCAAGAAGGAAAAGAAAGTGAGGATGAAGTTCATTTCCCAGAAAGTGAGGACAAAGGTCATTAGGAGAGTATCAAAGGGTAAATGCCAGATGACCCTGGGGTTCCAATTTTCAAAAGCAGACATATGTGTTTACACCAAAAGCCAAAGATGAAGATAAAATGCACAAAGTTCTCTAAGGGGGCATCATGGAATGCTTCAAGGAGGAAGGACCTTTTGTTCTGGGCTTTGGCAATTGAGTAGGGTATTAAATAGAAATAGGCAGAGGGCGTTCTGGGCAGAGTGTACACTGCTGATGTGATAAGAATAAGACAAACTATTCTAAAAACCTCCTCCCACCCCAGTCTTTCCCCCCTTACCTTGTCTTCTAGGAAGAACTTTTTGCTTGTTGGGTCAGCTCAGGGGGCTCTTACAGGAAAATCCAGAGAAGCCTTGGAGGCTGAAATGACACAGATGTAATAAACATTTAGAGTGCCTGGGTGGCTCAGTTGTTAAGCATCTGCCTTTGGCTCAGGTCATGATCCCAGGGTCCTAGGATGGACCCCCTTATCAGGCTCCCTGCTCAGCTAGAACCTGCTTCTCACACTCCCACTCTTGCTGCTTGTGTTTCCCTCTCTTGCTGTCTCTTTCCGTCAAATAAATAAATAAACCCTTAAAATAAAGAAACTTAAGATAGGAGGACAAAAGAACCTGAATGTGGGCATGTAGGAAACTTTGGAGTAGGAGTTCAGAGTGGGGAGGAGAGAGACTCCAGGTGAGCCTTGACACTTGGGAAAAATGAGGGAAAGGAATGGGAAAAGATAGGTTTTAGGGCATTTTTCTGTGTTACGATATGTTCTCCCTTTTGGTGTTTTTATGAAAGACTGTGGCAAAGACTTAATTAATTTTACATTAATTTTTGGGTCTGGGCTGGTATTCAAGATGGCAGTCTGACGGCACGTGAGTGAGCTAAGCACAGGGGTGAAGGTGGAAGCACACAAGAACTGGGAAAGCAAGAAGTCAGACGGGCTGATGAGAGTGCGGTTGTTGGAGGAGAGTGGCGGGACAGAGGTCTGGCCTGCTGCAGGCGGTGGAGGGCTCAGAAGTCAAGGTCAGGAAGGTGGTATGTACTCATGGGCAAGGCAGAACTCCCGAGGCTCCAGAACCCAGTGGCTCAGTACCTGATTGAGGACAATTACATTGATAGTAGAATCAGTGGAAAAAGGAAAGCGGAGGAAGAGATGATCAGTTAAAGACCTATCGCAAATCTGGTGCCAAAATAATAGATTTGGTAGATTTTTTGTTATGGAACGGATTAGTTTATTTGAATCGACCAAGGGTTTCAGTGTATCTAGATGCAGCCTTAACCAGGGCTACAAGATGGAAATGTGCTCGCTAACCTCATTACTATTTTTTATTTCTATTATTTAGGAGTGACAGAGGACTTACAAAGTGCTCAGGGTGGATCTAGAGTGCAATGCAATAGAGCAAGTTTTTACTGAGCCCTCACCAGGTGGCTGGCACAAGAGCCTTGAGCACCAGGCTTACCATATAATTAGAGTTACCAGATCAACACACAAGCCTGCCCCCCAGTGCAGAGGGAGACGGAGGGCTGTAACTTAATGAGAGGCAGATGTCAACGGGGAGCAGATGTTTGCAGCTCTTCAGTTATATCAAATTAATCATCTCCTGACTTCAAGGTGCTTCTTGGAGTCCAGGAAATTTCCCTGTAATAAATTGCTCCTGGGATTGATTTTTAAAGTGAGAATGTATATGCCACTGTCTTGAACGCTTTAGAACAGTTCTATCTAGAAGAAGAAGAAGTTTTTTTTTTCTTTTTTTGTTTTTTTAGTATAGATGGAGGGGAAAAAAAAAAAAAGGAAATTCTCAGACCTATTTCTAAAAAGCAGAGAGGCTGATTTCTAATTAATTACACTAGCTGCTAGCAAGGCCCCACCTGTCTGCCCACCTTGTCATTTGTTTAGCAAATGCTTTGTATAGACACACTGCGTACTGCATACGATTGTAGTATGCGAGAACATAGATGCTGACTTCATGGAACCTTCAACACAGTAGTAAATAATGATGCACATACATCTAAAATCACCAAAGTGGTAAGGCACTCTGAAAGGGAGTGACGTAGCACCTGAAAAGAGTTCATGCAGGGATTGAGCTTAGATCTGAGAGATCAGAGAAGTCATTCCTGAGCAAGGGACAAGGCCAGGGCTCTGCCTTCTCTCCTTTTCCTCCCACTTCCCTTGTCCTCCTTCTGCTCTGTCCCCTCCCCCACTCCCTTATTGCTTCTTTTCCTTCCCTTCCTTTGGTCTGCTTTCTTCCTTCTATACTTCTCTTTCTTTTCCTCCTCCCTCCCCTCCCTCCCTGCCACCAGTCCTCCATCCGCCTCTTCTTTTCCTTCCCTCTTCGCTCCACTTCCTTCCTTCCCCATCACCTTGCTTACAGCCTTCTCTTTTCTCCCCTCTCTCTCTCTCTCTGTCATCTTCCTATCGCTTTCGTTTTCTTCTATTCCTTTCCCAAATAATTGTGGCAAGCTTGCTGGGGACCCAAGCCCTGCACGGGGTCTGTGGGGCGTCAGAGGGGTTGGTGTACACACGGAGATGAGCAGGACACTCTCTCTGCTCAAAGCACCCAGAGACAATGCACAACTTGTTGAAATGCAGAATGACGGGTCTTGTACGGGACATAGGGACAGGTGCTTCTGGGAGTCCACAGGAGGGGCATCAGACTCAGGCTGGAGTCCTGGGCTGGGGCAGGTGTCAGGTGAGACAATGGTTTTTAAGTGACTGATGTTTGAGATAAGTCTCGGAGAATGCCAGGACGCAGAGTCAAGGTTCTGGTCGGCAGAAGAAAACTCCCGCATGGAAAAACAAGAAGCAGGATAGGACTGTTACATCCTGGAGAAGTCAAGAAATTCAATATGACTGGGATGAGAGACATGAGTTGGGAAGCTCGAAGAGATGATATAGTTGGAAAGGTGGGTGGGAGCCAGATGGTGGAGAACCACATAGTATTTTGTCCTGCGTACGATGAGGCGCCGTTGAAAGCGCCAAGAGGACAATCGCATAATCCAGACCTTAGGAAGGTCTTTTCAGGCAGCGGTGTGGTCCTGCCCACTGCCGTCAGATAGGAAGCCATGCATCCTCACATCTGGCTTTCCGAAAACATCGATTCAGGCTGTGCGGTCTGCTGAGTTCTTTGGTGGCCTCAACTGCAGGAGCAAAATAAAAATCTCAAACTGTTTGACTCTGACAGTGTGGTAGCATCCTTTCCTCCCCCTTAGGCTCTCTATTCTGTGCAACTCCCTAATGGAAATGAATAAACACCTTTGGAATCTCTCCTTAACTGCTGGGATTTTTTCATTACTGTAATTATGATAAAATAAGCCATTTCTTTTTGTTTCAGACGGGTTTTGCTTTTCAAGGTTTATATTAAAAAAAAATGAAATGAAAAAAAAAATGAAATGAAATAAAATAAAATAAAATAAGCCTGTTAAGCATGAAAGGTTAGAAAACATCTAACCGTCATTCTAAACCAGGGTTGCTCACTCTCAGTACTACTGACACTCGGGCTGACTAATTCTTCTTTGTGTCTTGCATTAGAGGATGTTGAGTAGCACTGCTGGCCGCTGCCCATTAGATGCCAGAGAAAAATCCCTCCTCCGTTATGACAATCAAAAATGTCTCCAGACATTGCCAGATGTCCCCTGGAGGGCAAAACGGCCCCTGTTGAGAGTCATTTTTCTAAATTGTATGGACGGAAGGGTTGCAGATAAGAAGAAAGTCAGAGATTTAGCCGATGCTCGGCAAGTCCTCCCTGTGTTTAGAGTCCCATCAGGAGGGACCGGCGGCATCTGATGTTAAATGAATTCCGGCGTTGCCTCCAGAAGCATCATCTCCCCACTCTCAGGCCTCTGCTAATTATTAGACCACCTCTTACTTTCTTTCATCTCCAAATGCCTCTAATGTGTTATCATGGCACGGATCCTACTTTCTCTCCAATTACATGATCAGATGGACCTTTTTCAATTTGGCTTTCGAAGCTGGTTACTCCTAGGAGACAGCTTTGCTAAAAGCATTTAATGGTCCTCGAGGTAGCCAAGGCTTCGAGGTGCCTATCTGCGGGGTGGAACAGGATGGGGACACTGTCTGGGGCTCTGTCAACCTTCCAGCTCCACCACTTCTTCCACTCCTGTCCTCCAGAGTGGGGCTGGCTGGCTTTATTTAGGTCTTGCCTTTCAGATTGCTGTTTGATATGATGCCAGCGGCGACACTGCAGACATTCCCAGGCAATGCATGGGACTGCATTTCCCTGACTGGGTCTTGTGTGCTGTGGTCTAGCCTCACGCAGTACAATCAGGAGGCTTTGGAGTTGCCACGAGGCTGATGACTAGACTTGAAGGACAAGGACTCTGTCCTTCCCTCTGTTTTTCCAGTGCTTATATCTTCTCTCACACCTTAAGGATGCTAAGAGGCGCCCTGCTGGGTGTTTAAAGTGGACGTCTTCCAGAACACACAGAAGCCTTGGACTTGACACATTTGGCAGCAACGTGGGGGTGCTCGGCATTTGGAGTCTACAGTATGGACGTGAACCCATATTTTGCCTGGAACCTGGGAGATTGCATGCTATTTTTAACAGTGTCCCTTTTTTCCCCCCCAATATGGTTCTTTAACAAGGTCATGTCATTATCAGTTATTTAATATTTCTAAAATTAGAAACAGTTTCACTGCTGTGGCAGCTTGAGCTTCAGGCCAGACACTGTGAGCCTTCTCACACTGGGGCTATTGATATAGTCTTGTGGTGAGTCTTCTTGTTCCTTCTTTTTCTAGCTTACAGTTGGCTCAAAATGCAGCCAGGCTAAACGTTTTTGCTCTCTTTTGGTCAGGATTTTTCAGGATTTTATTTAAGGAATCACACTAGCCACTGTTAAGCCAAAAGACTGAGATGTAGCTGTCTGGTTGGTAGTGAACATTCAGCACTCCGTGGTCTTAGCCAACTAGCTCCAGATTGCACTCTGGCCAGCCCGGAGAAAACGCAAAGCAGAGAAAGGGGTAGAATTCCTTCCTAAGCAGCCCTCCCTGCTGCTTCCTAATAGAGTGACTGTGAGAGCTGAGGATAATTAAGGGGAGGTGAAGTGGCAAGGAAGTAGCAGAAAGAGAAGGGAAGACACGGATTGTTGTTGGGTAGAAGCCCACTCCACACCTGCAGTGTACCAATCCCTGTCCTGTGCGATAGAGGAAGCATTACCTATGACATGGCCCTGACCGTACCCAACTCCTAGTCCACAGGCAAGGTGGTGGGGGGACAGGACTGGGAGTGAAAACCAGGGTCTGATTTCAGCCTGTCTGAAACCGTTCTCCTTACCTCTTTCCAGAATGTAACGAATTTTGACTCTCTCATGTAATCTCTACCTAACGTGGGTTCTACATGTATCCCCATTTTATACAGGAGAAAACTGAGGCTCAGAGAGGTTAAGTAACTCATCCATATTTACTTCACCAGTAAGGGACAGAGCCAGGGCTGGAATTCAGATCTTCTGACTCTGAGTCCAGGGAAAGTTCCATATTCCCACCTGTGTCCCACCTCCGTCCTCAGTACTTTCTTATTATTGATCTCGTGGCAGGGTCTTTTGGTCCTTTTGGTTCTAAAGACAATATTTATTCCTCTTTCCACAGGGCTCCATGCTGGCAGAAACACAGCTCATTAGGTGTTCAAGAAATCCATAGCCCACCCTCGAGGGCAGCCTTAAAGCAGGGGCCCAGGATGGTTATTGATCAGTCTGTTTCCATGGCCCACTGTGGAGCACCATTCCTAAACACCAACAAAGGGCTTTGCGCCTATAAATCAGCTCCTTATAAGACTCATTAATAGGGCAATCTGCAGAGGGTGAATTCTATTTTTTTTTCCCAGAGAATCTGAATAAATGGGTCATGGAGATGAACATTTCTGAAAAATGAGGGGGGTGGTGCTCAGACAGAAATATGTTGCCAATTTTTTCCTTCTGAGGGGAAATGAGAGTTTCATGAGTCAAAAATGGATTCAGCATGGTAGAAAATAAATCCACAAAGAAGTGTACGATACCTATGACTTGGATTATTTACCCAAAGTTACAGAGAGGAAAACAGTATGTGAAAGTTTCAGCATTATGTCTAGAACATAGTACATGCTCAGTAAACATTGGTTTTATATGGAATTAATAAATAAATGGCTGCCAAGGAATCCACTCAAGATGGAAAACCTTAGTGTGTCAAGTGGGCATTTTGACTATATCCTGCCCCCCCCCAAAAAAAGCCTCACTGATTTTTTTTTCCCCAATGGAACTGGCCCAGTGCTGAGTACATATTTGGGATGATTAGAGATTATGTGGGATTTTAGATTGGGTACATGTACTAATGTACACACATGACCTCTAATTACTGTGTGGGACAGTGAGAAAAATCCAAGGGATTCAGACTCAGAAGATTCAGGTTAAAGTTCTAGTTCTGCCCCTTCTGAGATTTGAGACCTTGAGCCAATCATTTAACCTCTCTGAGCCTCAGTTTCTTACTCCGTAGATGGAGATGGCATCAACAGAGATCTTGGGTCTTGGCTGGTGAGTATGTGCTGGCAATGCCTGGGGAAGTGCACTGTCTACCATCCAGTGGGATGCAAGTGTGACTTGTGATTCAGAGAATTAGTTGCCAGGGTTCTTGTCAGCACTGAATGAGTGGAATGAGTGGCCTGTTTCTGAGTATGATGTCTATAATCATCATCATGAATACCAATTCACTTGAAGTGGCTCAAGTCTTTGCTCAGATGTGTCACCCATTGAAGCTGCAAGAACACCTCCCTGAATGCTGTTAGAAAGCCATGAAAGGAGTGGAGGTTCCGCTTGTCCTCTTGGTCCCTCCTGGTGATTTTGGAATCATCCCTAGCTGACAGCATTTGAGTGAAGAGCTATGTTTTCCCTGCAATGTGTTGTGATCAGAGGAAGTAGGACAAATGACTTGAGTGAAGCCAAGTAAGGGCTAACACAGTGTGCTAGTGTGATGATTCTTTTCTAGAGTTAGCTCCAAAGAGGAGATGAAATGACCCTCCTGACCCTAACAGAACCCTATCTGCCAAAGGGTAGTCAGAAAGTGAAAAGGAGCTCTCATCTGCCCTGGGTTTGTTCTAACACCTCTCTCTCATAACCCAGCAGACATTTGGGTCACGAACTCTGCCCTGAAGATTACTACAGGGCAAGGGGAGAGATTGAAGATAGGGTTTTACCCTCTTCCTCTATCCATGTCTCATCTTTAGGAAATCGGACACTGGAATGGTATAAGAGCATAAGCAAACATATCTCAAGAGGCAAGCCCCCCTCCGTATTTCTGCTTCAAAAGTTAACCTTTAATCTCCTTTGTTCCTCGAATTTTCTTTTCCCAAGAAGCTTTGTTTTGCCACCATCTCAATAATTTGTAGCTCTGCTCTACTTGATCAAGCCAACCAGGATAACTTGTGAGCTATTAAGAAAACATACTGTTTCCTTGGGGAGTCATTCATTCCCATGACCATTGATAATAGAAAGTCCTTTTTTCTGAGCTTGATGTTAATGACGTCTCAATCCAGACTGGATGCATTTTCTCCAATTGTTGGTTATTCTTGAGCTATTACTTGCAGTCTTGAGGAAGTAAAGATGGAATATGCTTCATTGACCTATTCTGGGCTCTGTTTTGATTATTGCCGGCAATGTGGATAAGGCAACAAAAGTAAATGGATGTTGAATAATCAGTTTTGTTGGAGATTAGACAAAGAAAACATGAAGTGCTCTTATTTTCCTTCTTGTTTGTAATTTAAAATGAATTTTATAAACAATGAGAAGATATCACCAGACTTTACTACTTCACAGTTCCAGTCTAACTTTGAAAAAGGAGATTTCTCATAGGCAGAGTGTGAAATGTTTTCTTAGTCTTTAAATGTTTAAAATTGAGTTGACATCACTCTTCATGTGCTGGTTATCTCTCAGTGGAGCTATTGTCATTCTATTTTAAAATTCCAGAGTCTTCTCTAACTCCTTTCTTATTCCATATATATGGACTCTGATTCTTCCATATTTGTTCTTATAGTTATTAATTTTCTTGTCTTCTAAATCTCTACCTACCTAAGGTGAGGTCATTATTATCTTGCACTGAGTTGGCTGAAAAAGCCTTGTAACTGAGCATCATAGCCCAAGCTCTCTTGACTCCAATTAGTCCTGCACCCAACTTTGAGAACAGAGTTTTGAAAGTATCACTTTGCTCATATTCTCTGCTCCAAATCATCACTGACTTCCCATTTCAAGTAAATGAAAGCCAGACTTGTCAGTATGACATTTAAAGTCATTCATAACCTTCCCCAACCTACTCATATCTTTCCAAGACTCTCCCCCTCCCTTCCTCTAACGTCCAATCACACTGACTCAGTCATGCCCTAAAATAGTTTTGTACTTTTTGCCTCTATGTCTACGCTTACATGGCTCTATCTTCCTGGGATTCTGTTCCTTTACATTCTAATGCATACTTTTAAATACTTCTTCTTTAATTCTTTAGTAATCAAAGCAGCGTGATAAATTACAGTCATATGCATATCCATTTTGTCTCTTCATAAGACAATTAGGTCATAAAGGACAGAGCTGTGCTTCCTACATCATTTCTATGGCGCTTTCATCCAATGCCTTATACAGAATTCACTGTCAATAAGCATATTTACTGAATGAATGAATGTGTAAATAGAGATAGAATCAACATATTATTTAGACTTTGGGTGACATCATATCCTGAAATATACTAATTGGAAACTATTGGAAAATGAACTAGTAATTTCAGAACACAACAGAATTGAGGATTTGAAATATTTTTATTCTCATCAAGGCCAGAGCTACCTACTATTCTCTTGTTTAATCCTCCTCATTTTGATTTCATTGGACTCCTAGCCCTTTATTACCTCATAAATATAGCATGATATACAGGGTTCAAAGCGGCTAATATTTAAAGCTATGTGGCAATCAAAGTCCTTCTCCAAAACGCTACCAAATGTCTCTGCTATTCAGACACAGCATGTAAATAAAGATGACTCTTTGTGATCAGAACATAGGTGAAACCATGCAGTGGGTCCCTCTAGCCACGGCCATCACTGGAAATGGCAGCCTCCTGCAGACCTCATTCTTTCTGCTGCTTTTAAATTGACAGTCTCCTATTCTAGAAAAATGACCTCCTTCTGATGTTTTAGAGGAATGCAGGATCCCATGATGCAGTACCTATAGTCCCTGGGACACATGGACATCTGTACATATGTGTATGGTGTGTGAGAGCATGTCTACTTGCATTTATGGGTTAGCTTTCCCCAAAAGTTTCAGAGATCTTTTGAGACAGAATTAAAGTGTGAGTCTCAATGTAATCCTGCTTAAAAGAAGCGCTGAGTCCAAGGCTCAGAGGTTTGGTTTGGACAAGCACTCAGAAGTTGGGATGACTATCTGAAGCTCTTGCATCTGCAAATTTGGGCTGGATCAATTGAGGACAGGCGTTGTCATGACATTTTCAGTACTCCTCACTACCATTCAGTCTAGAAAGGAGCACTTCCTTCACCTAATACACAAAGATTTGGGAAACTGGAAAAACAAACAGGAAAAGTAGAGAGAAGGAAAAAGGAAAGTTGGTTTGATTTCTTTAAGAATGTTATTCTTTCATTGCCTCCAAAGTTGTGATTATACTGCTAATAGCTGGGTCAGGCTATGACACACAAATGTTATGAGTTAATAATGGGCAACTTTACAATAGATCCATAGATCCACAGAACTTGAGAGCTAAAGAGGACCTTGGGGACCTTCTGCTCAAACCATCTTTTTATACAGATTATAAAACTGAGGCTTGGAGAGGAGAAATGGCTTGCCAAGGACTTGGAGAGCAGGACTGGGATTCATTCCAGAGTCCTGACATTTAGTCAACATAGTTATTCTAAATCATCACCCAGTCAGTTCTGCTGTAGCATATCCTGATAGATTCAATAGGCTGGGATCAGACTGAGGCTGAGTTTTACTGTAATTCTCATTTTTATTCAAACTGATTTGACTTTTGTCCACTTGTTTCTAGAATGAGAGCTTAAAAGGTGAGATGGATGAATCCATGTGGGAGCTATCAGCAGGGGGCAGTAGGATAGTCATTGCTGATATCCATTTGCTGGGAGGGAGCATTATTGAGAGTTCTGAATCAGGAGTGAAAACACTTTCCCTCAAGGTGGAAGATGGCTACCAAAGATTGGATGAGAAAAGTCAATTTGAGGAAGCATATGTCACTGGCTTGAGAATCAAATGGCCAGGAAATGAAGGAAATATGCCAGTGTGCCAAGTACCTTTAACCAAGCAAATACAGGAAAGTTAGGGAGTTTTGGGATCAGTCCCAAAATAAGAAGAGAATTACGGGCAAGTGAGCTGGCCAGAGGGTCCCAAAAGGCAAGTTGCTTCGCATAAATCTGTGGTTACAGCCATATTTCGGAGCTCCTTCTTGCTCTGCATTTTTTATTTGTAACAGTTTCAGAAGCCTCCTGATGGAAGAAATTTTATGTGTTTGTGAAACTTGGTTTCCTAATTTATTGATGTAGTATATCTTTCAAATTTTACTATCTTGAAAAATCAGAATAAAACGTAGGAATATTGGTGAGGCTCAGGTCTATCATGATGGAATCACAGAGCAGGAGGGACAACCTTAAAACACCACCAGACAAATGTTTGGAACTCCATCTTAGATGAAGCCTCCTGAACTACAGACCTTGTCCACAACAAAAATAAAGCTTATTTAATCAATGTCTTTGCCTTCAGGCATGTGAAACATTTTTACCTCCCCCACACCTTTTTTTTTTTTTCTTCCCAATTTGGTAGTGATATCAAATATATTAGATGATTGATTCAGTACTCAGGGAATTTCAAGTCTGAAATTGTGGATGGAGGAGTCTAAAGACATGAAACAACAACAACAAAAATAAAGACATGAAGCAGCATTATCCTTTGATCAGTGATCAATTTTCTACCATACTGCATGATTTAGCTGCGGGGGGTGGGGGGTGGGGACAAACAATGAATTAGTTAATCCACATACAATTGATTAGGAAGTGGGTAAATATTTATGGAAAAGGGGGCAAATGCTATTAATTATACTCTTAAAAGTTTGTCCCCAGGGACAAGCCTCATAAAGTTCATGAAAAAGATAGATTATGAACCTTGTGGCCCAGAAGGGGTCCACTGAGACCTGGACATGCTGGGCTTTTTCTTTTCCTTTTTTTTTCCCCCCGCAAACTGGTTAACAAGGGAGGTGTCTGTACTTCCCTGAAGACTGTAGAGTCCTACAGGTAGAAGGTCGGATAGGCATAATTTCATCTTCAACTTCATAATTTATGAAGATGAGGACAGACACTATAATTAAAGTAGACAGTAACTAATCAATGAGCACACTCAGGAAGTGTGATTACTGGTTGGATGGAAACCTGGGACTCCATATGATGCTCTTCTTGATAGTTTCCAGTTTAGTATTTTATATTAAAAGACGACTTGCTGAGTGATATTTTATATGGCAGTTGGAAAGCGGCATCCAATATAATGACAAAGGAATCAGTATCTGAGAGTTCCCCAAAACTGAAATTATAGGGAAAATATTGGAAGAAATCTGATAAAAATACATGTAAAGTGGTAGGGAAAATACTGAGGGTAGAAGGTGGGAAAGATATGACTGACATAGCACCTAGCACTCTGTGATGGCAAATTTCATGTGTCAATTTGACTGGGCTACTGGACAATCAGATATTGGTTAAACATCATTTCCAGGTGCGCCTGTGAGCTGTTTCTGGTAGAGATTAACATTTGAATCATAACAGGTATAGCAGTTTGGGGCCTCAAAGTGGGTGGGCCTAGGTTTGAAGAGAATAAAAGCAGAGTAAAAAAGAATTTTCTCTCTCCACTTGATTATCTTTGAGCTGGGGGATCAGGCTTTGGACTTCAGACTCAGACTGGACTTTACCCCAAGGCCTTTCTTGGTTCTTAGGCCTTTGGACTTGCACTGGAATTTACCTTTAGCTCCCTTGAATCTGATTTTGTCAGCTTCTATAATAGCATGAGCTAATTCCTTATAATAAATCAAACTTCTCTCTCTTTCTCTCTCTCTTCTTCCCTCTCATATAGATATATACATATATATATATATATATATATATATATATATATATATATATTCTCCTGGATAACTCTGACTAATGCAGTCCCCTCCCCAACTACCTCCCCCACTCCTCCAAAAGGAGGGAGCAAATGCTAACCTTGGTATAAGTCAAGACAGTCAGTGTCTAGAAAAAACATCAAGATTAATGTTGGGTCCAAAACAAGCAAGGCAATATCTTACTCATTACTCTGCTCTGACCAGATTATACCTAGAGTATCATGCTCAGTTCTGGTAATCCCAGTGAAGGAGGGAAAAGGTCAAACCAGAGGAAGTCCGGAAGAAATCAATAAAGGTAGAAAATGCATCTAATGTCATGTCAATGAAAAATTGTCAAAGAACTTAGGATATTCTTTTGGGGTGAAGATTTCAGAGAAAGATACAGCAGCTGTCTTCCAATTCTCAAACTGCTATCAGCAAGAAGAGGAATGATATTTGCTCAGTGTAACTCCAAGGAGCAGTGACGTAGAGTGAACATTCTAGGGAGAAAGAGTTGAGCCCAATAGAAGGAAGCACTTTCCAAAGATGGACTGGACTGAAACGAGAGTGTAAGTTTTCTTATGGAATCCATGTGACATGAGTGCTGGGTGCTTTGAGTTTCCTGGTAAAAGTAAGATTGGCGTCAATTACCTTAAAGATGCTTTTCGATGCTTTTTCTACGTCTATGAAATTGCTGTTCATAGGGAAAGTGATTGTTAGCTAAGCAAATGCTGTAATGTAATGGAATACTTATACTATTTAATAGAAGACACTTTTCAAAGGACACATGTATAAGCAAACTGTTATCTATTTTTTGAAGTAGGTCCCTATGAATCTTTCTGCATTAATACATTTTAGTTTCTTTGGCTGACCTTTGTTCCTTTAATTTAAATACCTATATCCTTTTGAAAGTAACATAAAGGATTATTATAAGTATTTTTGATCTACATTTTCACCAATTCAAGCAGATTTTTCCTTAATTATCCTGAATGAATCTCTCTGTTCTGAACAAGTGAATGGCACATACTACAAAAACACCGTAACAACAACAGCAGCAGATTACCTTGGTTGACAGTGCTTATTATGTGTTAGGCATGGTTTTAAGCATGGATTCACTCATTTACATGGATTTACTACCCTAATCTTCACCAGGCAACTATATGAAGTAGCTGCAATTATCATTCCCATTTTTATTAACGATGGAACTAAGCCCCAGGGAGGTTACACAACGTGTCCTGGGACATGTTGTTAGTAAGAAGCAAAGCTAGGATTCTGGTTCCAGAGTCAGATTCTTTTCTTTTCTTTTTTTTTTTTTCCTCTAGAGTCAGCATTCTTATTACCACGTTATTTCTGTTTCACAACTTTCTAATTTTACAGCATTCCACTTAGAAGTAGAAGTAAACCTTGGGACCCCTGCATGAACATTCCACCCTAGGGGCACCTCAGAAAAGGAATGTACCCTGCTCTGGGAGACACAGGGCTCCTTTGCCTCAGCTCACACTTCCACTGAGACAGACTGGCAGGTTGAACGTCTTTGTGATCTCGTAATCAGTTGATGTTTCATTCCAGATCATCTCCAAAGGATGTCGCTTCTGCAGTCTGCAACCTAAGCTTTTTAGGTGCTCAGTTCTAATATCGCACAGATTAGAGCTCAACTTAGCTGCATCTGTCTTGAAACATTTGACTCCATTTGACCTGAACTCTAATTCTAACTCTGCCTCTTACCGGGTCTGTGGACTGGGCAAATGACTATACTGTGTGATGTCTTCGTCCTCTACTCTGAAAAGTTTTTGTTAAGAATAAATGAGATATGAGGTGAAGGGGATTAAGAATACACTTATCAGGATGAGTGAGCACTGAATACAGTATAGAATTGTTGAATCACTGTATTGTATACCAGAAACTAGTACAACACTGCATGTTAACTATATGGGAATTAAGAAAAAGAATAAATGAGGTATTATGCATAAACAATGCATAAAACAAGTATTCTAGAAGTGGGAGTTCTTTTATTTGATTGATGTTATGTACTCTACTTTAAGTTTTTTGATTCTGCTGGTTGAGGGAAAAGTTACTCCTTGTAATCTGAGTTTCTGTTGGGAGATAAATAAGAATCACATTGAAAATGGCTTTTAAGTAGTTGCTTAAGTTTAAGTAGCTCCTGTGTGCTTTTGGTGGGAGTGGTGTTCCAGTGCAATGTGTAATGGGGGATTTTTTTTTCATGCTTTGCAAAACATCCTGTGTAACTTAAATTTTCCTGTTCTCGATATTAATGACACAGCTGTGTTTTAGACATGGCCACCATGTCAAGCGCACTTTCCATGTGGTGCCAGTCTTTCCACAAACACACTGAACACCTATTATATTCTTGCCTCAGAGTAATAAGACACAGTGCCTATTGCTTCTGGTCTAGGCAAAAAGCTCTGGAACACAATGTCAATGTAACAAGGTTATGTGACACGGTGCTCTGCAAACATGGAAAATAAATAAGGGTGGGACAAGAGAAGTCCTTCTCCCTAACTACAGACTCAAGAATTCAAGAAAAGACCTGTACAGATGAATTGTTTTGTGAGTTTTGAGTGGACCTTACCATATAACTTCTTGCTTTTTCAGACTGCCATGAATAGATTATTTTCTCCTCTGGACAACTGGGCTCATGATTAATTCTCTGTCTCTCTTGACCTTTATAAATAGAGGAGAGTATTTTGATTAGATGGTTTATGGATATTTTTTTTTCCTTTTTTTTTTTTAAGCGAAGTGATATTGTCTCCTTATATGTGCTGCTGAAGCAAGCACAGTGATATTGTCTTAAAGCAATACATATATGATGTGGCAAATTAGAAAAAAGCAGAAAAATATGAAGAAAAAAGTGAAAATCACTTGCAAACCATCATGCACATGCTACCTCTATTAACATTTGAAAAATTGATCTCCATTTTTTTCCCATAAACATATGTCATAGATGACAGAGTTATATTGCTATTTTTATATAACATCATATGTTGCCAACATTTTCCTGTGTTGTTAAAAAAGGGAGTGTGGGTATATCCATTATGGAAGAAGATCTGGAAGTTACTTATTAAAACACATATACACCCAACTCTATGACTCAGCAGTTCAGTCCTATGTATGGTACCCAGGAGAAAGTAAATAAAGTATTTGTTTACAAAATTACTGGTACAAGAATATGCATCACATCTTCATTCATAATACTAAAAAACCAGAAACAGCTCAAATATCCATCAACAGATGAATGGATAAACTAGTCAGCAATACAAAGGAACAAACTATGTTTTAAATTAAATTTTAAAAATTTTAATTTCAGTATAATTAACAGTGTTCTATTAGTTTCAGGTGTTCAATATAGTGATTCAACAATCTGGTACATCACACAGTGCTCATCATAAGTGTCCTCTTAGTCCCCATTATCTGTTTCACCCATCCGCCCATCTGGTAGCCATCAGTTTGTTCTCTATAGCTAAGAGTCTGATTTTTGGTTTGTTTCTCTTTTTTTTTTTTCTTGGTTTTGTTTCTTAAATTCCACATATGAGTAAAAGCGTATGATATTTGTCTTTCTCTGACTGACTTATTTCACTTAGCATAATACAGTGTAGATCCATTTATGTTGTTGCAAATGGCAAGATTTCATTTTTTTAATGGCTAATATTCCATAATATCTATATGTATATATTGTATCTTTAGCCATTCATATTCCATGGTATGTAATATTTTATGAAAATCTCCAACACACGCATATAAATATAAATTTATATATATATATATTTATTAATTAATGGACACGGGTTGCTGCCATAGTTTGGCTATTGTAAATAGTCCTGCAATAAACATAGGGTGCATATATCTTTTTGAATTAGTGTCTTCATATTCTTTGGGTAAATAACCAGTAGCAGAATTACTGGATCATTTGGTAATTCTATTTTTAATTCTTTGATGAACCTCCATTACTGTTTCTACATTGGCTGTACCAGTTTGTATTGCCATGAACAAAGGGTTCATTTTTCTCCACATCCTCACCAACGCTTGTTTCTTGTGGTTTTGATTTTAGCTATTCTGACAGATGTGAGGTGATATCTCACTGTGGTTGTGATTTGCATTTCCCTGATGCTGAGTGATACTGAGCACCTTTTCGTGTGTCTGTTGGCTATCTGTATGTCTTCTTTGAAGAAATATCTCTTTGTGTCTTTTGCCCATTTTTAATTGGATTATTAGTTTTTTTTGGTATTGAGTTGTGTAAGTTCTTTATGTATTTCAGATATTAGCCATTTATCAACTATGTCATTTGCAAATATTTTCTCACACTCAGTAGGTTTTCTTTTAGTTTTGTTGAGTATTTCACTCACTATGTAGTATATTTTTATTTTGATGTGGTCTCAATAGTTTATTTTTGGTTTTATTTCCCTTGCCTCAGGAGACATATGTAGAAAAAATTATTGCCTCAGCCCTCTCCTAGGATTTTTATGGTTTCAGGTCTCACATTTAGGTCCTTAATGTACTATGAGTATATTTTTGTGTATGGTATAAGAAAGTGGTTCAGTTTCATTCTTTTTCATGTATCTGTCCAGTTTTCCCAACACCAGATGGTGAAGAGGAACAAACTATTGATACATGTAACAACATGGGTGAATCTCAAAAGCATTATACTAAGTGAAAGAAACCAGACTTTCAAAAAGCATATATTGTATGATTCAATTTATATAAAGCTCTGGAACCAACAAAATTAATCTAGGATAGAAAAAACGAGAATGGAGGTTTCCTTTGGAGGGTAAATTGGGATAATGGCAGAATTGATTAGGAAAAGACATAAGAGAACTTTCTAGAGTGATGACAATAGTTTATATCTTAATAAGGGTTTATGTTACATAGATACATGCATTAGCCAAAATTCATCGAATGAGGGTTGCCTGGATGGCTCAATCTGTTAAGCCTCCAACTCCTGATTTCTGCTCAGGTCATGATCTCTGGTTTGGGGTTGTAAGATCAAATCCTGCATCAGTCCCTGCACTGAGCATAGAGCCTGCTTGAGATTCTCTCTCTCCCTCTGCCCCTCCCCATTCTTGCTCTCTCTGTCTCAAAAAATGAAAGTAAAATAATCAAATGATACAGTAAATATTTGTGCATTACTGTATATAATTTTACCTAAAAAAAAAGAAAAAGAACATACTGAATTTTAAGTTTCTATTTCCTCATCAGTGAAACTAAAACATGGAGTTATATTTGTAAAGCAAACACCTTTATATAGCATCACTTCATAAGTTACAACAATCCTTTAAAGCAAAAATGTTTTTTTAAAACAAAGTCTTGATATACTTAATATATAAGGGGAGTAGGGCAAGATGGCAGAGAAGTAGCAGGCTGAAATGGCATCAGGTCCCAGAAGTTCAACTAGATAGTTATCAAACCATTCCAAACACCTAAAAACTCAACAGGATATAGAAGAGAAGAAGAGCAGCAATTCTAGGAAGAGAAAATTGACCACTTTCTGAAAGGTAGGATGTATGGAGAAGTGAATCCGAAATGACGGGAAGATAGACCGCAGTGGGAGGTGCTGGCTCCAGAAAGCAATAGAGAAACGGAGCACAAAATCTGAACTTTTAGAAGCCTTCTTCATTGAGAGACATCACTCCAGAGGCTAAGCAGAGGTTGAGTCCTTGTGGGGACAGTGTGGTCTCAGGTCTTGTGGGGTCACAGAAAGATTGGGTGTGTCTGAGTGTGGCAGAGCTCCCAGGTATTGGAGCAGGGAAGCCAATTACAGAGACAGAGCTGAGGAGTGAGCTTTCAGATCTGGGTTACCTTAAACTGTGATCCAAGGCATAGTCAGACCACGGCTCTTTGAACAGGGACCTGACAAGTGGCAGATACAGGGAGAGTCACCTCCTCTGGAGGCAGGAATCTACTGGGTTTGGAGACTCCAAACTGGGCTGTGCATTAGAGACAAAAACACTCAGTCACAGGCCGGGTGAGCATGGAGCATGGGCAGAAACCAGGGAGACAGGAGGGATTGACTGCTTTTCTCTGAAGGTGCACTGAGAAGTGGGTCCCCAGCACTTAGCTCCTCCAGGCTAGAAACTGGGAGGCTGCCATTTTCATTCTCGTCATCCAGAGCTCTATTGAAAGTGTTCAGGGAACAAAAGCTCCCAAGAGCAAACCCAAGCAGATTACTTAGCCTGGCCCCTGGCAGGGGTGGTGCAATTCCACATCAGGCAAAGACATTTGAGAATCACTACAACAGGACCCTCCCCCAGAAGATCAGCAAGAACATCCAGCCAAGACCAAGCTCACCCATCAAGAACAGTGGAACACCAGAGCTAGGGGAAAGCAACACATAGAATTCATGGCTTTCCCCCGATGATCCCTTAGTCTTGCAAAGTTAATTGTTTTTTAATTTTATTTTTTTCTTATTCTATTTTTAAAAAACTTTTCCTCTTTCCTCTTTTAATGTTTTTTAACTAGTTTATCTTAAAAATACCTTCCTAAAAAACCTTTTTCAATATTCATTGTTATATTCATATTTTATCCCTTCATTGTATTTAACCTTATTTTTTGTATACATATAGGTTTTTTCCCCCCTAAAAATTTTGGGATAAAATTTCTTCTAATACATCAAAATATACCCTAAATCTAGCACATGGCTTTGTTCTAGTTTCCAACCTGAGCACATTTTCTCCTCTTTTTTTTTTTTCTCTTTCCAACCAACTTATCAATTCATTTTTTAGAATTTTTTAAAAATTTTCATCTTTATAGTTATATTTCATCCCTTCATTGTGTTTACCCTTAGTTTTGGATATACATAAGTTTTTCTTTATTTAAAATTTTGGGAGGTAGTTTATTCTGAGACCAAAATATACCCAAAATCAAGTGGGTGGCTCTGTTCTATTCATCAGTCATATATATATGTATATATATAATATATATATTTTTTAATTTTTTAATTTTTATTTATTTTCCCCCCTTTCTTCTCTCCCCCAGTTTTGGGTCTCTTCTGACTTGGTTAGCGTACATTTTCCTGGGGTCCTTGCCACCCTTTTAGTATTTTATTCTCTCATTCATATGCTTTTAACTGGATAGAATGACAAAGCAGAAAATTCACTACAAAGCTGTGATCACCAATATAGCATGGTACTGATATAAAAACAGACACACAGAGCAGTGGGAGAGAGTAGAGAGCCCAGATATGGACCCTCAGCTCTGTGGTCAAATAATCTTCAATAAAGCAGGAAAAAATATACAGTGGAAAAAAAACAGTCTCTTCAACAAATCGTGCTGGGAAAATTGGACAGCTATGTGTAGAAGAATGAAACTCAACCATTCTCTTACACCATACACAAAGATAAACTCGAAATGGATAAAAGACCTCAACATGAGGCAGGAATCTATCAAAATGCTAGAGGATAACATAGGCAGTAACCTCTTCAATATCGACCACAGCAACTTCTTTCAAGATATGTCTCCAAAGGCAAAGGAAACAAAAGCGAAAGTGAACTTTTGGGACTTCATCAAGATCAAAATCTTCTGCACAGCAAAGGAAACAGTCAATAAAGCAAAGAGGCAACCCAAAGAATGAGAGAAGATATTTGCAAATGACAGTACAAAGGGCTGATATCCAAGATCTATAAAGAACTCCTCAAACTCAACACACACAAAACAGATAATCATGTCAAAGAATGGGCAGAAGACATGAACAGACACTTCTCCAATGAAGACATACAAATGGCTGACAGACACATGAAAAAATGTTCATTATCCTTAGCCATCAGGGAGATTCAAATCAAAATCATGTTGAGGTATCACCTTACACCAGTTGAATGGCCAAAATTAACAATGCAGTAAACAACATGTGTTGGAGAGGATATGGAGAAAGGGGAACTCTCTTACACTGTTGGTAGAAATGCATGTTGGTGCAGCCAGTTTGGAAAACAAAATTAAAAATAGAGCTTTCCTATGACCCTGCAATTGCACTACTGAGTATTTACCCAAATGATACAGATGTAGTGAAAAGAAGGGCCACCTGTGCCCCATTGTTCATAGCAGCAATGGCCACAGTCACCAAACTGTGGAAAGAACCAAGATGCCCTTCAACAAATGAATTGATAAGGTCCACAAACATGGATGTGGTCCATATATACTATGGAGTAGTATGCCTCCATCAGAAAGGATGAATACCCAACTTTTATATCAACATGGATGGGACTGGAGGAGATTATGCTGAGTGAATAAGTCAAGCAGAGAGAGTCAATTATCATATGGTTTCATTGATTTGTGGAGCATAAGGAATAACACAGAGGACATGGGGAGATGGAGAGGAGAAGGGAGAAATTTGAGGGGGAGACAAAGCATGGGAGAATGTGGACTCTGAAAAACAATCTGAGGAGGGGCGAGGGGTGGGAGGTTGGATGACTCAGTGGTGGGTATTATGGAGGGCATGTATTGCATGGAGCACTGGGTGTGGTGCATAAACAATGAATTCTGGAGCACTGGAAGGAAGTTAAAAAAATAAATTTAAAAAAATGGAGGTTCTTACTGCTAGGATAAATGAAGCAGAAGAGAGAATTAATGATATAGAAGGACAAATGATGGAGAATAAAGAAGCTGAGCAAAAGAGAGACAGACAACTACTGGACCACAAGAGGAGAAATCAAGAGATAAGTGATACCCTAAGATGAAACAATATTAGAATAATTTGGATTCCAGAAGAAAGAGAATAATTGGGATTCCAGAAGAAAGAAAGAGAGAGGGGGCAGGAAGTGTATTGGAGTGAATTATAGTAGAGAATTTCCTTAATATGGCAAAGAGACCAAGCATCAAAATCCAGGAGGCACAGAGAACCCCCCTTGAAATCAATAAAAATAGGCCAAACCCTGTCATCTAATAGTGAAACAAGTCTCAGTGACAAAGAGAAAATCCTGAAAGCTCAGGACAAGAAGTCTGTAACATACAATGGTAGAAATATTAGATTGGCAGCAGACCTTTCCACAGATACCGGCAGGCCAGAAACAACTGGCATGATATATTCAGAGCACTAAGTGAGAAAAGTATGGAGCCAAGAATACTATATCCAGCTAGGTTATCACTGAAAATAGAAGGAGGGGCACTTGGGTGGCTCTGTTAACCTTTAACAGAGGTTAAAGCCTCTGCTTTCAGCTCAGGTCATGTTCCTAGGGTCCTGGGATCGAGCCCTGCATCAGGCTCTCTGCTCAGCAGGGAGCCTGCTTCCTCCTCTCTCTCTGCCTGCCTCTCTGCCTACTTGGTGATCCCTAACTGTCAAAAAAATAAATCAATAAAATCTAAAAAAAAAAAAAAAGAAAAAGAAAATAGAAAGAGAGATAAACGTTTCTAGGACAAACAAAAATTAAAAGAATTTGCAAACACCAAATCAGCCCTATAGGACATATTGAAAGGGGTACTCTAAGCAAAGAGAGAGCCTAATAGTAGTAGACCATAAAGGAACAGAGACAATATACAATAAGAGTCACCTTACAGGCAATACAATGGCACTAAATTCATATCTTTCAGTAGTTACCCTGAATGTAAATGGGCTAAATGCCCCAATTGAAAGACGCAAGGTATCAGATTGGATAAAAAACCAAGACCCATCAATATGCTTTCTACAAGAAAATCATTTTAGACCAAAAGACACCTCCAGATTTAAAGTGAGGGTGTGGAAAACAATTTATCATGCTAATGGACATCAAGAGAAAGCTGGGGTGGCAATCCTTATAACAGATAAATTATATTTTAAGCCAAAGACTATCATAAGAGTTGAGGAAGGGCACTATATCATATTTAAAGGATCTGTCCAACAAGAAGATCTAACAATTTTAAATATCTATGCCCCTAAAATGGGAGCATCCAACTATATAAATCAATTAATAACAAAATCAAAGAAAAACTTTGACAATAAAGTAGTTGGGGACTTCAACACCCCCTCACTGGAAAGGACAGATCATCCAAGCAAAAGATCAACAAGGAAATAAAGGCTTTCAATGACACACTGGACCAGATGGACATCACAGATATATTCAGAACATTCCATCCCAAAACAACAGAATACACTTTCTTCTCTAGTGCACATGGAACATTCTCCAGAATAGATCATATCCTGGGTCACAAATCAGGTCTCAACTGGTACCAAGAGATTGGGATCATTCCCTGCATATTTTCAGACCACAATGCTCTGAAGCTAGAACTTAATCACAAAAGGAAACTTGGAAAGAACTCAAATACATGGAGGCTAAAGAACATCCTTCTGAAGAATGAATTAATCAACCAGGAAATTAAAGAGGAATTGAAAAAAAATTCATGGAAACAAATGAAAATGAAAACACAAATATTCAAAATCTGTGGGACACAGTAAAGGCAGTCCTGAGAGGAAAGTATATAGTGATACAAGCCTTTCTCAAACAAAAAAGGGGGGCACCTGGGTGGTTCAGCGGGTTGGTCCTCTGCCTTTTGCTCAGGTCATGATCTCAGGGTCCTAGAATCGAGCCCCATGTCAGGCTCTCTGGTCAGCAGGGAGCCTGGTTGCCCTCTTTCTGCCTGCCTCTCTATCTACTTGTGATCTCTGTCTGTCAAATAAATAAAATCTTAAAAAAAAAAAAAAAGAAAGAAAGAAACAAGAAAGTTCTCAAGTTCACAACCTAACCTTACACTGAAGGAGCTGGAGAAAGAACAGCAAAGAAAGCCTATACCCAGCAGGAGAGAGAAATAATAAAGATCAGAGCAGATATCAATGAACTAGAAACCAAAAGAACAGTAGAACATATAAACAAAACTAGAAGCTGGTTCTTTGAAAGAATTAATAAGATTGATAAACCCCGGCCAGATTTATCAAAAAGAAAAGAGAAAGGACCCAAATAAATAAAATCATGAATGAAAGAGAAGAGATCACAGTCAACACCAAAGAAATACAAACAATTATAAAAAAATATTATGAACAACTATTACACCAGCAAATTTGACAATCTGGACAAAATGGATGCATTCCTAGAGGCGTATAAACTACCAATATTGAACCAGAAAGAAATAGAAAACATGAACAGACCCATAACCAGTAAGGACATTGAAGCAGTCATCAACAATCTCCCAACAAACAAGAGCCCAGGGCCAGACAACTTCCCAGGGGAATTCTATCAAACATTTAAAGAAGTAATACCAATTCTCCTGAAACTGTCCCAAAATATAGAAATGGAAGGAAAACATCCAGACTCATTTTATTAGGCCAGCATTACCTTGATCCCAAAACCAGACAAAGACCCATCAAAAAGGAGAATTACAGATCAATATCCCTGATGAAAACAGATGGGAAAATTGTCACCAAAATACTATCCAGTAGGATCTTAAAAAGATTATTCACCATGACCAAATGGAGTTTATTCGCAGGCTGCAAGGTTGGTTCAACATGGCAAATCAATCAATGTGATACAATACATTAATACAAGAAAGAACAAGAACCACATGATACTCTCAACAGATGCTGAAAAAGCATTTGACAAAGTACCGCATCCTTTCTTGATTAAAACTATCCAAAGTGTAGTGATAGAGGGTACATACCTGAATATTATCAAAGCCACCTATGAAAAACCCACTACGAATATCATTCTCAATGGAGAAAAACTGAGAGCTTTTCCCTTAAGGTTAGGAACATGGCAGTGATGTCTGCTATCACCACTGCTATTCAACATAGTACTAGAAGTCCTAGCCTTTGTAGTCAGACAACAAAAAGAAATAAAAGGCATCTGAATCAGCAAAGAAGTCAAACTATCACTCTTTGCAGATGATATGATACTTTATGTACAAAACTCAAAAGACTCCACTTCAAAACTTCTAGAACTTATATAGGAATTCAGTAAAGTGTCAGGATATAAAATCAACACACAGAAATTAGTTGCATTTCTATTCACCAACAGCAAGACAGAAGAAAGAGATATTAAGGAGTTGATCCCATTTACAATTGCACCCAAAACTATAAGATACCTAGGAATAAACCTAGCCAAAGAGGCAAAGAACCTGTACTAAGAAAACTATAAAGTACTCACGATAGAAATGGAGGAAGACACAAAGAAATGGAAAAAACATTCCATGGTCATGGATTGAAAGAACAAATATTGTGAAAATGTCTATGATACCTAAAGCAATCTACACATTAAATGCAATCCCTATCAAAATACCATCATTTTTTCCCCAAAGAAATGGAACAAATAATGCTAAAATATATATGGAACCAGAAAGAACCCTGAATAGCCAGAGGCATGTTGAAAAAGAAAGCCAGGGGCACCTACGTGGCTCAGTGGGTTAAAGCCTCTGCCTTCGGCTTAGGTCATGATCCCAGGCTCCTGGGATGGAGCCCTGCATCAGGCTCTCTGCTCAGCAGGGAGCCTGCTTCCTCTTCTCTCTCTGCCTACTTGTGATCTGTCTGTTAAATAAATAAAATAAAATAAAATAAAATAAAATAAAATAGAAAAGAAAGAAAGCCAAAGTTGGTGGCATCACAATTCCAGGTTTCAAGCCCTATTACAAAGCTGTCATCATCAAGACAGTATGGTACTGGCATAAAAACAGACACACAGATTAATGCAACAGAATAGAGAGCCCAGAAATGGACCCTCACCTCTATGGTCAATTAATCTTCTACAAAGCAGGAAAGATTGTGCAATGGAAAAGATAGTCTCTTCAACAAATGGTGTTGGGAAAATTGGACAGCCACATGCAGAAAGGTGAAACTGGACCATTTCCTTATACCACACACAAAAATAGACTCAAAATGGATGAAAGACCTCAATGTGAGACAGGAATCCATCAAAATCCTTGAGGAGAACACAGGCAGCAACCTCTTTGACCTCAGCCGCAGCAACTTCTTCCTAGAAACATCACCAAAGGCAAGGGAAGCAAGGGAAAAAATGAATTATTGGGACTTTATCAAGATCAAAAGCTTTTGCACAGCAAAGGAAATAGTCAACAAAACCAAAAGACAACTGACAGAATGGGAGAAAATATTTTCAAATGACATATCAGATAAAGGGCTAGTATCCAAAATCTATTGTTTTTAAAGATTTTATTTATTTGACACACACAGAGAGATCACAAGTAGGCAGAGAGGTAGGCAGAGAGAGAGGGCGAAGCAGGCTCCCTGCTAGCAGAGAACCCAATGTGGGGCTCAATCCCAGGACCCTGAGGTCATGACCCGAGCTGAAGGCAGAGACTTAACCCACTGAGCCACCCAGGCACCCTAGTATCCAAAATCTATAAAGAACTTATCAAACTCAACACCCAAAGAACAAATAATCCAATCAAGAAATGAGCAGAGGACATGAACAGACATTTCTGCAAAGAACACATGCAGATGGCCAAGAGACACATGAAAAAGTGCTCAACATCACCCAGTATCAGGGAAATACAAATCGAAACCACAGTGAGATACCACCTCACACCAGTCAGAATGGCTAAAATTAACAAGACAGGAAACAACAGATGTTGGAGAGGATGCAGAGAAAGAGGAACCCTCCTACAGTGTTGGTTGGAATCCAAGCTGGTGCAGCCAATCTGGAAAACAGCATGGAGGCTCCTCAAAAAGTTGAAAATTGAGCTACCCTATGACCCAGCAATTGCACTACTGGGTATTTACCCTAAAGAGACCAATGTAGTGATCCGAAGGGGTACCCGAATGTTTATAGCAGCAATGTCCACAAAGCCAAACTATGGAAAGAACCTAGATGTCCATCAACAGATGAATGGATAAAGAAGTGGTATATATATATATACGCGTATATATGTGTACACACACACACACACACACACACACACACACACACACACAGAGGAATAGTATGCAGCCATCAAAAGAAATGAAATCTTGCCATTTGCAACGACATAGATGGAACTAGAGAGTATTATGCTTTGCGAAATAAGTCAATCAGAGAAAGACAATTATCATATGATCTCCTTGATATGAGGAATTTGAGAGGCAGTGCAGGGGGGATTGGGGGGTAGGGAAGAAAAAAATGAAACAAGTTGGGATTGGGAGGAAGACAAACCATAACAGACTCTTTTTTTTTTTATGATTTTATTTATTTATTTGAAGACAGAGATCATAAGCAGGCAGAGAGGCAGGCAGAGAGAGGAGGAAGCAAGCTCCCTGCTGAGCAGGGACCCCGATGTGGGGGTTGATCCCAGAACTCTGGGATCATGACCTGAGCTGAAGGCAGAGGCTTAACCCACTGAGCCACCCAGCTGCCCCCGTAACAGACTCTTAATCTCACACAAAATAAACTGAAGGTTTCTGGGGGGAGAGGGGGGATGGAGAGGGTGTTTTGGTTATGAGCATTGGGGAGGATATGTAATATGGTGAGTGCTGTGAAATGTGTAAGCCTGATGATTCACAGACCTGTACCCCTGGGGCTAATTATACATTATATGTTACAAAAATAATTAATAAAAAATATGCAACTCACTAAAAAGAAATCACTGAATCTTCAATAGAGAAATGAACAAAATAAGTGAGTTTAAAATTATAAGTATATAGTGCCAGAAACCAATTTTGTCCAAACTCATTATTAGTAACAACAACAAAATCTCTCTTTATTGAGGACCTACTGGGTTTCCATGTATGATCTCAGTTAATACTGATGATTAATACACTTATCAAACATAATCAACCTCACAGGATTCTAAAAATGCAAATTAAAATAAGAACTTCCATTTTTTCTAACAAAATAATGAAGTTTAAAAAGGTATAATAATGTTAAGGAAAGAGAGATCAAATAAGCACTTGCAAATATTGTCAGGGGGATGTAATTCATTACTACTTTGGGGGAAGTTCTCCCCCCCCCCCACTTTTTGGCCATTTTGTTTAAGAGTTCAAAAAGAGAATATACTCTAAATGAGTAAGTTTGTGGGAACTTTTCTAGGAAATAGTCATAAGTGTACAGAAATGCAACTATTAAAATGTTCATTCCAACATTATTTATAATAGCAGAAGACTAAAAACAATCCGTATGTTTAATACAAAAGGCTGGCAGATGATTTAGCAGAGTGCACTCACATTATTGGAGTCATGGGACCCTGTCCTTTCTCTTTTCTAGGTTCCCTAATTGTCATCTGATCATTGATCAGGGTACCTGAGGGGTGCCAAGAAAAGGAAACTTTTCCTTGTTCTGCCCTGGAGAATAGTGGAACAATCAGGACCAGATTTATATGTTGGTCTTCTCAGCATTTCTGAGAGACAGGAATATCCAGGTCTCTGGGCACTGAAAGAAGCCTAGCACCTAGCAGATTTCTAGGCTATATCCATTTGAAGACAGCTGATGAGCTATTGCAAATACTATTAGGACTCCCTTCCTCGTGCTCCTACAGCTCTGTGCACACAGTCTTATCACTCCCCATAATTTTGTATGGTACTTACCCACCTTGTTTGCTTTTTTCACTAATTCCTGGAGGGAAGAAGTTACTGATCATCTTGGTTGGTGACCCAAGAGTTAAGTGTTCGATACATTATATTGAAAGACTGTATAAAATATTGGTTAAGTTCTATATTCATATTGTCTGGGTTTTAATCTTGGCTTTGCCATTTCTTAGTGCTCTGAATTTGGATAACAAATTTATCTGAACCTCAGTTTCCTTATTTGCAAAATGGGATTGGTAAAAGTCACCAAACTTACAAAGTTACTAAGTGAGTTCATCTCAGAACAGTACCTAGACAATAATAAGTCCTCAAAAAATGTTGGCTGCAGATATCCATAGCAATTATTTTTTATAGGAAAATTGCTCTTTTGAGATAAATATGGCCATACTTGCCGATGAGTTCTAATTACTAAATAATCAACGAATTTACTTTGGGGACATAGAAACATAGATCTAACTTTTGGAGTTCATTGCAAATGTTTGCCGCAATGTCGGGTAAATTACAGGTACTCATTGAGGGTTTAATGAATAGATAAACATATGGATTAGTTGCAGACGAAAACAAAACAAAAAAAAAAGGAGAAAAATCTATGGCAGCAATAACAAAAATGAATCCCCCATTTTTGGTGTCTTAATGACTATGAAAGTTCTCCTGTTTGGAATTGGATGTATACATATCTTTCAGGAGGAAAGCCATATGGCTTAATGGGGAAAGCCAAGGGGATGGAGTCATATGATTAGGCGCTCATCTGTGCTCTGCCACTTAGTAACTGTGGGACTTCAGACAAATTCTCTAACTGGTTTGGTTGTCAGTGTTCTCCTTAATAAGATAAGGTTAATTATTCCCACCTCTTGGAGCTGTTATTTGGTTGTTGCCATTGTTTTGTTCCTTGTTTGATGTGACAAGTTTTAATTCAGTTATTCATTAAAATACCATTAGCTTATTCTTCAGGACAACAGCAAAAGTCCCTGTGGCACTCTGGAACTACGTATAGAATGTTATAGAGCAGGGGACACACGTTAGCTAAAGCCTAACTGCCAACCAGATCACTTAATATAAGGTATGGTAGGACAGTTTCTATAGAGTATTGGAGCTTCTATTTTTATTTCAGACTATTTTATGTTGTGTTACAGGTGCGGTGGGGAGATTCCTGAAATCCATTTTTCTGTGTGGTAAACACTAGTGGAAGTTGGTGTCACGAAGCTCTCAGAGGTGACATACAATTGAGAACAAGGAGGGCATTCAAGTCAGGTCAGCCATTGAACATGGACATGGAAAGAAAATCTGTTACATATGGACTTAATGGAAACTATGCCCTAATTTATGTTACGCTGATCCAAGAAGCCTCTGCTCAAAGTCTGCCTGGAAACGTCCGTGTGATGTGTCATGTGAGAGAGACCGTATTTTTGTTATATTTCTCTAATTCCATCAAAGGGGTTGCCTTGGGCTGACCTATCGTAGATTGTGACGTCAAATCATTATCTGGAGGCAATATACAGGATACGAATGTAGGTTTTGTCTCTTGGCTTAGAAGGCAAAGATGTCATGTTGAGAATACCAGCAACTGGATTGTCACCCAAAATTGTTTAGACATTTAGAATACTTGGGTGTGTATTCAGAATTTAGATTTGTAGGTTTTGTATTCATTAAGCACTTCTCTAAGTACTTATTGGGTGCCAGGCACTACTCAACGTGCTATGGACCCCAAAATATAGAAAATCCAGAAGGATCCTGGTCAGAAAGAGCTCACTGTAGCTGGGGAGACCAATGTAATTTATAAAAATACAGTTTTGTACATGTCCTAGCAGAAATGTGTGTTAAGTGCTGTGACGGCACAGAAGTAATAGCATCAAATTCCTCCTGGGAGCATGAGAGAGGGGGTGAGACTTTGGGTGGCTCATGAAGGTCACGTGGGGGTTCCACAGAGAAATAAGAGAGGGGTGGTCATTCCTGAGAGAGGAGAGAGCACTAGCTGAAGGAGCATAGAGGTGCTGGTGGTGGCGGATGGTGGGATCCCAGAGCATAAAGAGGAGGCGAGAGGCAGGTGAGGTCACATTGTTGAACTGGTGACTTCAGGGAAAATTAAAAAATGCTGACTCTACAATGACATAAATAATCAAAGGAACGCTTACTCCAAAATCTAAAAAAAAAAAATTATGAAATTGCCTGAAGGAGAATGTGAAGTTCTAGTTTCCCCCCCAACTTCCAGTGTTCAAATCCTACTTGCAGAGAGAATCATGATTGACAGGAGCTTTTTTCCCATGAATATTTCTACATATTTTCTATGCATATATAACATATATGTATGCATGTATATGTGCATGCATATATACATTTTTACACAAATGAAATCAATGTTTATGTATAACTTGTTTTATTTCCC